>NW_017307994.1:125084-134271 GCF_000935625.1 Nanorana parkeri
CTGAACCACATAAATATTGCTAATTATTTTATTGCAGGCTAACTCCAGTATCTGCTATTTAACCAATATAATATTTTTAGCAATGGGAAAGTACCTAAAATTAAGTATGGATATATTTATTTTAATTCACTGTTTATTTGGAAAACAAATACAATTTTTCCACCATTTTACAAAGATCATTAAAAGGTAATGCCGCCCAAAAGTGACATTTAAATTATAGTTGGAGCCTGGTGAATTAAGTCATTGGCTTGTTATATCTTATGATAATTAAAATAGTGAGATCTCCTTCCTACATATTAAAATATGTCCCCACCCACCTCCTTGGAGTCTCCATCTCCTACAAAGGACATGTTCACATTTCCCACTGTTGAATTCTTCACAATGTAAAAATCAATGAGGTAGACAGGCAGCACCTTTTAATAGGAAAGACAGGTCACAGGGATCTCAGAGTTCCAAAGTGAACCCATGGGCAGGCTATGGATATTCAAGTATTTACATATTTATCAGTCCACTGAGTACTTCTAACCATTGTAATTTGGATGCTGTGCTGTATGTTCCATACTGCGGACCACTGCACTATGTACACTTGGCAGTGTGTGACATACTCCTGACCACTGTGGTCGGTATTCTGTGTTGTACGTTACAAAAACTCTGTACAGAGGAGCTTACACTCTAATGTCCCCCCCACAGAGACTGATGTGACTGTGGGGGGGGGGGACATTAGATGTGTAAGCTTCTCTGTACAGAAACTGATGTGACTGGAACGACAGCCTGCTATTGGCCGGACGACAGCCTGCTTCTGACTGCTGGGCGGAGCCAGCCGTGATCTTACGGCTGGCTCCGGCCACTTGCAGAGAGATCAGCGTCCCTGGTTACCAGCTAACCAGGGACACTGATCTCCGGACAGCCTAACTCTCCCGGGCGCTCCGGGAGTCTCCCGCTCCTGGCCGCCAAGGAGAGAAACACTGCTTTTTCTTTTTTAATTCTGAGCCGTGTCACAATAGAAAAAATTAAATAAAATTTTGGCCATAGGAATGCATTGCTAGATTCCTATTGGCTATTTCAATTTGCAATAGCAAACTAGCATTGCACCCGCCCTCTGCTGCAGTTCTCCATCAGGTCCCCACTACTGATTGACAGCAGCAGAGGGCGGGTACAATAGCTAGTTTGTTATTGGCTATTGCAAATTGAAATAGCCAATAGGAATCTAGCATGGAATCTATAGCCAAAAAAAAATAATATTTTTTTTTAACGGCAGCAGAACCGCCGACCAATAGAAAACTGTTGGGCGGAGCTAGCTGTCATTGCTAGCTCCGCACAATCGTTTTCTATTTTTATTTTTCTACTTTTTTTTACTATTTTTCTGTTCTGCTCGGTCCCACAGAGAGACCGAGCAGAAAAGCTCAGCGGCATTCGGCTATTCACTCACTGCTGTTCGGCATCTATAAGAATAAACCGAACAGCAGCGAGTAGCCTGTCGGAGGTTCGGCTTAGCCGATCCAGATGTTGGATCGGCTGAGTCGAACTCCTTCTGCACTTCGGGTCTGAGCATGTTCGACCGACCCGAAGCCACCCGATGTACGGCTGATTTCAGCCAATATACGGCTGAAATCAGCCGTACCAGCCTGAAGTGAATAGCCGAACAGCGTTCGGCTCACTTCACTTTAGGTCGGTCATTCACTCGGCTGCCTACGGCAGCTCAGTGAATAGGCCCCTATGTCTTTATTCCTCAAGCAGAAAAGCATATGCATTGGAAGAGTTTCATTTTTGTTTAAATGATCCTTTGTGCTGAGGGTTATATGAGTAAAAAATGCATATTTTGTGGGTACAGGGATTGTAGCATTTGTGTGTAGCAAGTAGGACCAGGTTTTATCTTACCATGCCCCCTTAAACTACTCCCACTGTTGGTACAGTTCAGCTGCACCCTATATGTGCTGCATCATCTTTCCTCAGGGTGCCCAAGGATGCCCCAGTTCTTTCACAATCCTAGCAATGACCCTGCATCTTGTGTTCATTGACAATGGGCTTGCCAGTGTTGGTTGTTTATTCAAGGCGTAATCTGGCGTGACTAACTATTGTGTACCTCTGACTTAGGCTGACACTGACTCATAATCATAGCTAGGACTGGGGTCCAATAAATCATATACTATTTAAAATTTCCACATAGTGAAATATTCCAGGGTCAGCCTGTTTATGAAATTTCTAAATATTGAGGCAAAATGCAGGAATTGTTTGTTATGTGGATTAGTTAGTATATTCTTGCATACATTACTTAAGTAAATGCCATTTCAAGTGTTCTGATGAAAACAATACGTTCTTGCATTGGCAAGGCAACCAACTAATCAACAAAAGCAGCTGCTTGCTTTTAAACTGATTGGAATACATGTCTTGGCACGAATGCATTAAGATACTTTTCTACTAATTCAACTAAAATACAGCATGTGAGGAACAGAGGATTACCTGAAGCGGCAGTGGCTGAACTGATGTGATGTGAAAAACATCAACTTGTGGAACCGCATCAATTCTTTTTCCAGTTCTATTAAATATTTATGAAAGGCAGCTATGAAATCGACCAAAACCACCTTCCAAATTTAGGCAAGAAATTCTTCACATCTTAATGACAATTTCATAACTATAACAATGTTGTGTACTTTCTTTCTACATTCTTTAAAACTAAACTCCAGGCAAACAGCTAAATACACATATGAAATACATATATGGGATCTGTTTTATCCCCCAAAGGATATGTATTTCTGTATATCTTGTCCTAATATTCATACAGCTCTGCCCCACAGCACAGTCTAGCAGGGGATGGACATGATGTTTCTTTGCTGCAGTTTCACTTTTACTTACAGGTCCTCTCCCTATTCCCGCTCTGGGGGGACAGATCTGCAGGCTGCATACAAGTGATCTCGACGTCATCGCCGAGATCACTTGTACAAAACGAGCTGCAGCTTCCCCCCCCCTCTACATTTAGCCCTGCTTGCACGAAGCAGGGCTAAGTGTAGAAAACAATCTACCCGCCTGGTGCCCAAGACTGCATGTCCCGGGCGTCAGGAGATTGGAATTCCATACCCCTGCCACATTGTGCGTGGCCAGGCCTTGGTGGCTTTGTGGGAAATCCAGCCCTGAGTGTGGTCATGACCAGCAGCTGGGTAATTCAGGTCCTGCCATCATTGGAAGTGTGTGTGGAAAGACATTAACATGTTCCAGGGAGCATAACTGAAAGAATGAGGGAAGTAAAAGAAGAGTTGGAGGCAGGGGCATCCCTAGATGTCTCGCAATCTGAGGTGGGGGGTAGGGTGCTTGTGATTCACGTTCTGGAGGATTTAGTTATTTTTGGTGCACGTCCCAGGGAGCGGGGAGGGTGACTGCGACTCGTGGTGAACATTCTGGGTTGGGGGCGCGGTTCATGGTGCATGGCGTCCCGCCCAGCTTACTGACGCCACTGGTTGCCAGGAGCTGGATGGGACACCAGCCAGAGCATCCCGTTCAGCTCCTGGCAACCTGTGATGTCAGTGAGCTGGGCGGGACACTGCCCAGAGTGTCACAGGTTGCTATGAGCTCTTAGCAACCTGGAATGCTCTGGCCAGAAGGGGGGTCGGCCCCTCCACTTGACATAATGAGATGCTGCCTGAGGAATCTCAGGGACCTGGATCTGCAAGTACCTATTGGGCATGATACTTTAATCTGGGGAAATGGTAGAGAGTGTAATATATTCTGAGGTATGCGTCAATTCCATCCAGTAGAACCACTGCTGCTGGATAGATTCCTTGGTACCTTCAGGGTGGACATGAGGTCCTCCATGCATTTAACAGCAATAATTTTAGCAAATCACTATGCCACTGTCGCTTTGGTCTGCAAAATAAGGATCAAATACACACGGTGGCAGTGTTAATCAAGTGAATCGGAAGTGACTGTTTGTATGACTTTCCGGAGCGCTTTATGACTTTACCACAGTGGCTACTTTAAAGTGTACATAGCTTTATGATTTCCTTCTCTTGATGCCAGTAAATGATCTTTAAAGTAGACCTGCACTTGAATTCTAAATTGTGATGGTCTAACTAGAATTAATCAGCACAATTTATTGTTGTAAAACAGATGGTTAAACAATATGTCCCTAAGTTTAGCCTATAATTTCCTATTAGAAGCAGCAGAGCACTTTCACACATGTGACTTTGCCTAAACAACCTAATTTTTTTCTAGCCTCACAGTAGCCTATTAGGAGTTTTACATAATCAAAGGGAAATTCTGCCCAATTCTGCTTCTGTTTACTGAATTATAATGATGTGGCATGAGTGGGGTGGGTCTAGGAACAGAAAGAGCTGACTAGTGAATGCGTGTGTACCACATGCAGTATACGTGAGCGATACGTCACTGTGCAATGAAAGAAAAAGGGGAAAATTGCAAAACTACCCTTGCAGTGGGACTCTCCTGCACTGAAAGGATAAATGTTCATTTTAGCCTAGGGTATTATTAAAAAAACAGATTTCTTACCTTATCAGCAGCCTGCACTCTCCTCTGTCCCACAATGCTCTGGGCTGTGAGCAGGCCCTCAACGTCCTCACTTACAATGCAAGACTTCTGGTCCTGCATTGTATGTGATCACATCAAAGTGTGACTGTCTGGCGGAGCGCCAGATAGAAGCAGCTTCCAGGGGACTGGTCACATAGGGAGGAGGAAGTCTGTGACCGCGTGGGATAAGGTAATTAAAACTGCTTTTAAATGGTACCCTAACCAAAAATAAGCATTTACCCCTTGCAGTGTGCAGAAAGCCCCACTGCAAGGGTAGTTTTGTAATCTCACCGGCGCTCAGCTCTAAAGTGTTTTGGATACAGTAGGGAAATATTAGAACCCCTGTCAGGTTGTTGCTTTTACCGAGAGCTTAGTTATATTACCCCTTAGTTTTAGTCCTTTTAACAATTTCACCGTGCGGGAAGGGAGGGAAAATATAGTAGAGTAGGGGAAGGCTGGAACCTCTGCCAGGGAAATCTCTACAGCACATTGGATAGCAGAAAAAAACCTGACAAGGTGTCTAACCCTTCCTCAATCATTTCAAAATGAAAATAATTATATATTTTTTCTCTTGAAACAAATATATCCTTTCTAGCAATTATAGGTGCCATAAATGAAAAATATGAAAAATAAGAGCAAGTTATATTTTACACGACAAAGTTACATTAAAAATAGATAATGAACCTTATGCTAAACATATCTGTAGAAAATAAATCAAGGCAAATGCACAGATATACCATGATCTGGATGAATAAGAACCTTCACAGACTTATGCTAAACAAACACCTTAAGGGATTTAGGAGCAGATGTAGTAAAGTACAAAATAAGGTGAAATGAACCTGTTTACTACAAACATCCAATCTTAGTATCAATTTTTGCAGCTGCCTTTTTGGCTTTCAGGTACAAGTGATCTAGGTGGTTGTATAGATTACATGTATGGGCCTGAAAGGGTGCTGCCCCCTCTACCGCCTGTACCATGTATCCTGGGTTACGCTACCCCTGTGCGGGCCCAGGACTGACTTGGCTGGTGTCTGCAGCTTCACCAGAGGAAGATCAGCACACACCCATTGTGCTACTGAACCCAGAAGCGACAAAGATTTTGCCACTTCCTGTTTCAGGCTGTCATTTCTCCAGCTGCGGTGGCTGGAGAAGAAGCTGATGGGTCCATAGGTGACATTAAGGGTCTAATAGACCTCTGATGACTCCATAAAGAGGATCTGTCACTTCCTCTGTGTTTATCACATATACCGCTGCTGCTCGCGGTATACTGAGACGCCGCAGCTGAAGCGGATCCCGACAATTGTGCCGGGATCCGGGAGTCTCATTGTCACAGGTCGGCTAGAACTATGAGGTAAGTGAAAAGCACTCACCTCATAGTTCTCCTTTAATATAATTTTCCTGCTGCTTAGAACATTTCCTTCATAAAACAATGTAAAAGTGAGCATTTAAAGGAGAACTATGGGGTCAGTGTTTTTCCACATAGTTCTCCTTAGGGTAACGGGAGGACACAAACTAGCGTCCTCCCGTTACCCTAAGCTCAGTATACCGCGAGCTACAGCTCGCGGTATACTGAGATGCCGCAGCCGGAGCGGATCCCAACGTAGATGACGGTATCCGCCCAGCTGCGTGAGTGACAGCTGGCTCTGCCTATCTAGAGGCAGAGCCAGCTGTACCCGCCCCCTCCCCTGTCCGTTCCGCCAGTCAGCGCTGGCAGATCGGAGCGGGGAGAGGGGAATCCAGCCCCTCCCCCAGTCACGGCAGAGAGCCGTGACAGGATCGAGAGGCGAGCGAACCCGGTATGTGTTCGCTCACCTCCCGATCTACTGAGCCGACCTGTGACAGTCTCATTGTCACAGGTCGGCTAGAACTATGAGGTGAGTGAAAAGCACTCACCTCATAGTTCTCCTTTAAATGATTGTTGCTTTATCTTTGTAGCCATGTGTTGTTTATATTCTGCAAATAAAAAAAACTATGTTTATTTATTTGTTTAGGGGGGTGGGCTTCTATTATTGTATTGCTGTAATCTATATTGCACTTTTATTTTGTATACATTATTTCAAATCAAATGTAATTTAAACATTTTCTTTAGATGTTTTTTTCTAAGGTTTATAACATAAAGCATACTGCAGATATTTAAGAAATACAGCCTCTAAATGACCAGGCTTATCCAAAAGGACAATGCAATGCAAAAACAATGACAATGTACACTGGAAAGTATAGAAACCAAAAAGCAACCAGATCCTCCTCCACTCTTCTTACTGCAGGAATCTGAAGCCACTGCTTTTGGTATTAGCTTTCTGAAAACCTGATAAGTGTTAACATAAGCGCATTTGTGTTTCTGTAACTGAATTATAGAACATACAGCAGAAATTGGCATGGACTCCAGTTTTCCAGCCTGCTGTAAACAGGTTAGTTCCACTTTTAGTAGTCAAATTTGAGAAAATCCCATTGTGTATTTGTTATGTGTTCCCATTCACAGAGCTTATCTAAAATATTTTTTTTAATTGTCTTACCTTTAAATATTTTTTAAATTATGCTATATACCAAATACAAAGTAGGTGTTTTCCCAATTTGGCTGCAAAAGTGGAAAATACACTTTAAGTCGTTCAAGTTCAACACATAGTTCCATAATAGGAAGGAAGCTGATTCCTAAAAGCTGGAGAAATGGAAACATGGAGGTGTGGCTCATCCCCACCAATCAGATTTCAGCTGTCATTCCTACAGTGTTTATTGGAAAATGAGAACCGGTTTCGGGTTAATTATGATAAAGAAAACGGATACCTTAGATAGGTAGCGTCACATCAGTTTTCCCTCCTCCCACCGTGCATCTTTTGCAAGTTTCCGTCTATGAAATGAATTATTTCTTATGCACTGATGTAAAGAACAGAGGTTGTGTATTGAACATTTATACAATGTAAATTACTATGTAAACCAGATGTAGCTTACAAGGTGCCTTGCATCTCATCTCTGAGCACTAAAGCCTTTTTTGGCCACAGTTTGAGCCGTTTACCGCTGTTTTCTATCAGATAGAACAGATGGCATGCACATGCTTGCTCTACCAAATGAAGTGGGATCTCAGCAGCATTATGCTTTGATCCCTGGTGGCATGTCTACAACACCAAGATGCAAAATACCACAGAAGAACAGAATCTCAATATTAAAGGCTGGAAGCTGCAGACTTTTGATATGTGAACCCCTTTAAGTAAAAAAAAAAGTCAAGCCCACAGAATGTAAACATACTGACATTCCACAGTGGAAATTCTGCTGCAGACGTCAGGAAACAAGGTATTTCCTCTATTTGGTGACATGCTACGCAGCAAAGGTATAACTGTAAGTCTTCTCAGGGCAATTCAGTGGAAGCAGTTTCCTTGGCTCGCACACACTACAATACTTATTAGGAAAGAGTCTGCTATGCTCCTATTAGGTATTACGATAACACGGACTGCGGCAGTTAGGCTCAATGAATAAGCCATTTATCCATATTTACAGAACTGCTTAGAAGCAGAAGAGTACCTCACCAACATTCATCATATTTGGTTTCAGTATGCAATGACAGTAAATGGATAAGTTAGAACTGTGACATAGGCTAATTTCTGAATGAAAAATATAGGGCTTATTCAGTAAGGCAAAAAAGCAATGTAAAAAAAAGTAACCTAGAGCAACCTTCTTTCAGTGATTGAATGTCTGAAAGGTAATGTCTGCAGATTATTGCAATTTATATAGTGGCCTCTTTTGCGCCGCTTTATTGAATCTGCAGAGTGGCAGCTGCGTGAAAACCTATGCCTGTATTTCTTCACGCATCACAGTGTCATGTGGCTGATCTTACTACACAGAGCCCAACACACAGCCAACCTGCTGTGTTGCCTTTGATGAAGACCTTGTTTTGGATGAACTTGAAAGAAAGGTTAAGCACACATTTTTGTTTCTCCTTCAAGTTACTATGTGTGACATATTTACTGTCAGTTTTTTGTTTGAGCAGCTGGTAATCCGGGAAAGGCAGCTGCTTGGGACTAATATAGTTTCGTTAAATATTCAAAAGCTCTTCTTGGCATTACAACATGAGAAGAATCTTGCCGGACCTCTGCCAGCACTATGACCTACTACAACAGGTTCACAAAAACCTGTCACTTGTCTAGTCTTTGTCACAAGTTATTGTTTATCAGTTCAAACCTATAACAAAAGTAATTGTCAGTGTTCTTGTCATAAAACACATTGAAAACAGATCATAACTGAATGTCTAAAATTAGAGACACTGATCTATAAACCAAAGGATGCTAATATACACTATAGAGGAGAGTATTATTATTACTATAATTATTATTATACAGGATTTATATAGTGCCAACAGTCTGTGCAGCTCTTTACAATAAGGTAATATAACAAGAGTAGCAGAAATATTCCAAAATATTTGTTTTAATCTATTTTTAAAATAATGTTGTAAAAAAATCATATTTGCAGTTATTTTAATTCCTATTGACTACTTATATCATAGCATATTAATAACTCATAAATAATAACTTCTATAGGCTGAATATTACAAAAGATTACTGTTCACTTAGTTCTGTACTCATAAGGTATGTCAATATTGTCATTTATACACATAGTATATGATATAACAGAAGATCACCGCTCTAGTTTTAAAAAAAAAGGTCCTTATTTATTTATTTAGCAT
>NW_017307994.1:134305-136249 GCF_000935625.1 Nanorana parkeri
TCAGGACACTATTTGCAAGGAGTTTGCATATTCTCCCTGTGCTTGTGTAGATTTCCTCCCACACTCCAAAAACATGCTGATAGGTTAGTTGACTCCTGTCTATATCGGCCCTTGTATGTATGCATGTGAGATAGGGACCTTAGATTGTAAGCACCTTGAGGGCAGGGAGTGATGGGGAAGTGCGTAAATTGCCGGCGCCATATAAATACCAGTAATTATAATAATAATGATAATAATAATAATAATATCATAATAATAATAACTTTGCCATAGGCAGACATACCTGTCCTGTTGCTTGCCAAGTGAAATTCATTGCCTGGATATTGACAGGAATAGCAGGCATCCTTTGCTGCGCTTTTCTGAAATCATGGGTGAAAGGTGCCATCTTCCCTTCAGAAACAATCAAGATATCTTCTTCAAAGCCTGCAATAAATGGTAAAGTGATGAGTAGACAGGTACAAGCAGAGTGCTTCATCAAATCAGTTCCATGATATACACGTCCCACAACTAAGAGCCAACAAAACCAATGCGATGAGTAGATGTGCTAATAGAGCATCAGTTAGTGTGACCATGCCTGAACTGCGAGTATTTCTGCATCCAGGAGAGTAAAGCAATGTGAGGGTACCTATTAACACTCTTGCTTGGTGGGCATCGATCCACATGTACAAGCTGCCTTCTTGCTTTTGTGCAGCCTCTGCATTTGCAAACACACAAGAAATGATAGTGGAAAGCTGGAGAGCAAAGCAGCCCACCGCTGTCAGGGCCATGCTGCTGAGACTAGTATGTGCCTCTTCAGTGTCGGGATCCCTTGTACTGCTAGTATTTACTTTGCCCGTGTGCTGCTGGTGACTGCTCAGATCTCACTGAGGGGCTGGCTTCAAGCACTTTTCGAGTCAATGAAGTAGTAAAGGAGGGAGCGGAGAGTGTGACATGGGGGAGGGGCCCGATTACAACCGACTGCCTCTCCTCCACATCTGCCCCCTCCACTATACATCTGTACGGATCGTGGAGGCGATGATCGGGGGCAAGACTGGGGCTGAGCACAGGAGTCCCAAAGGCATGTATTGCTAGCTATAGTGTGTTATAGAAGAATAGATGATTCCATTCACTGGCCTCACAATCAATAGATAGTTTACACCAATAAAGTTACCGATGTGTCATCGCTCACCTGGATCAACCTCTGTCTAACCTGCCTGTCCTTGCTGAGTTCTGTCCGAGGTGCTGAAAACACACAATATACAATACGACAAAAAGATTCCCAGCTGATGAGGACTTCATTGGTACAGCATGGGGGCTGTATGATATATGATGGGTGCTTTATGGGGGCTGAGTGATATGTGATGGGTGCTGTATGATATGTGATGTGTGCTGTGTGATATGTGATGGGTGCTGTGTGATATGTGATGGGTGCTGTGTGATGGGTGCTGTATGGGTGTTGTGAGATATGTGATGGGTGCTGTATGGGTGTTGTGAGATATGTGATGGGTGCTGTGTGATCTATAATGGGCAGGGCTGGCCTTAGGCCTTTAGGCGCCCTGTGCGAGAAAGCTTTACAGTGCCCCTCAGTGACCACACCCCTCAGTGGCCACACCCTTTAGTGGTCACACCCCCAGTAACCACACCCATTTATCACCCATATTTTTGGTAAAATATAAAAAGACGGGGTCACGTCGGGTAAATAGACACCAAACATGTCAAGCTTAAAAATTGCGCGCACCCGCAAAATCGCAAATAATTACCATGCCCAAAATTGACCATAGGTGACGCTTTAAAAGCTTTTACCGCTCATCAGTTTAGTGTTATCAGTGATTGATAGCCCTACAATTATTGCTCTCATTCCGACGTTCGCGGCGATATGTAACATGTGCAGCGTAATGGGCGAAATCGTCGTTTTCACACATATACGCACCCGACGCCTGTTTGCATGCGTGTATGTATGGGGGG
>NW_017307994.1:137068-146365 GCF_000935625.1 Nanorana parkeri
AGGGGGGAGAGAAGCCTCCCCCAGGACGAGCTGTGTCGGCCCCACGGCGCCCTTGTTGCCATGGCGCCGTGTGCGGCCGCACTGCTCGCACACCCCTAAGGCCGGCCCTGATAATGGGTGCTGTACGGGTGCTGTGTGATATTGGATGGGTGCTGTGTACTATGTGATGAGTGCTGTGTGACAGGGCCGTAGCCACCATGAGGCGAGTGAGGCACTCACCTCAGGCGCAGCTGAGAGGAGGAGCAGCCAGGGCCGGCCTGGTTGTGACACTTCACCCCTGTTGCCAAGGCGAGTACAGGGCGCCATGGCAACAGGCGCCAGGCGGCCAACACATCGGCGGCTTGGCAGGGAGAAGAGGAGTGGTACAGGCTCCAGCTTCTCCTTGGATTCCTGCTGCTCTCCTCCACCTGTATGGGCAGAGGCAGTGGGGAACCGAGGAAAGATGGAGGAGGGGGACATAGTACTGTGTCCCCATTTATGAATAAACAGTAAGTGCATTACATCACTTCCTGTTCATTCATGAGTTTCTGAATAGGTGGAAGCACTTACTACAGAGATTTCTACCCATTGATAACTGGATGATGGTAAATATTTTACTATCACCAGTTTCTAAATGAATGGGAAGCCTCTGTACTGTGTGCTTTCCATTCATTCAGTGCTGAGGCTGCAGAAAAAGAATTTGAGGACTCTGTGTCCTCAATCTCTTTTTCTATTTCAAATTTCCCCGAAGCCCCCCAACAGTATAAAAAAACAAGAAACCCCCCCATACACACATACACATACTCACTCATGCACATACCGTGTTTCCCCGAAAGTAAGACCTACCCCGATAGTAAGACCTAGCGCTATCTTCAGTGATTTCTGTAATATAAGACCTACCCCGAAAATAAGACCTAGTTCGGTGGTAGGTCTTATATTGCAGAAATCCGCTAGGTCTTACTTTCGGGGTAGCTGCACATAAACTGTGTAAAGACCGGCCGCACTCTCGCCGGCCACAGCTCCCGCCCACACGCCCGATGGAACCGGCATAACATCACACCGGGACCGGCAACAGCACGCCGCCTTCTGGGACGTCCAGTCCTCCCCCAGCCAGGTAAGACATCCCCCGAAAATAAGACCTAGTGTCTTTTTTCGTGCAAAAAAGAAAATAAGACACTGTCTTATTTTCGGGGAAACACGGTATATTATTAGACATGTGCAAAGACTGAAAATTAGTTTCAGACGAAATGAACAGAAACTAAAAAATGTTTCATTAGTTTCGTCAAACGAAACAGATTTTATGCTATTTTTTTGTTTGGCCACCAGCGCATTCTGCGCATGCATGCCGGGCATCCTGGAGGCGGGGAGAGAGATGTCACATGTCTGTTGGGGGGCACAATTTTCTGTTCTTGCTTCGGTCGCAAAAGGAGCTAGCTACGGCTCTGTTGTGTGATATATGATGGTTGCTGTATAGTGCTGTATGATATATGATGGGTACTGTATGGGTGCTGTGTGATACATGATGGGTGCTGTGTGATATATGATGGGTGCTGTGTGATATATACTGTAATAGACGCTGTGTGATAAATGAAGAATGGTATGGGTGCTGGGTGATATATGAAGGGCAGTATGGGTGCTGTGTGATATGTGATGGGTGCTGTGTTATATATGAAGAATGGTATAGGTGGTATAGGTGCTGGGTGATGTATATAGGGCAGTATGGGTGCTGTGTGATATGTGATGGGTGCTGTGTTATATATGAAGAATGGTATGGGTGCTGGGTGATGTATAAAGAGCAGTATGGGTGCTGTGTGATATGTGATGGGGGCTGTGTTATATATGAAGAATGGTATTGGTGCTGGGTAATGTATGAAGGGTGCTGTATGGGTTATGTGTGATATGTGATGGGGACTGTGTGATATGTGATGGGTGCTGTGTTATATATGAAGAATGGTATGGGTGCTGTGTGATATGTGATGGGTGCTGTTTGATATATGAAGAAAGGTATGGGGGCTGATGACACTCAAATATATATCTCCACTCCACAACTCACACCCTCAGTCTCCTTGCACTAATTTACTAACTGACATATCAGTCTGGATGTCACAACACTTATTCAAGCTCAATCTTTCAAAAACTAAGCGCATGGTATTCCCTCCCCCCGTGCACCCTCCCCCAACTTTTCCCTTGAGATTAATAACACAACTATCTATCCCTCCCCCATCCCAAGGTGCTAGGCATCATCCTTGACTCGGACCTAACCTTCCTGCCCCACATCCAATCACTATCCAAATCCTGCCACTTTAACTTTCGAAACATCTCCAAAATACACCCCTTTCTCACCAATTAAACCACAAAACTACTCATCCACTCCCTTGTTATCTCTTGTCCCAACTATTGCACCTCTCTCCTCATTGGCCTACCTTTACACAGGCTATCACTCTTTCAGTCTATCATGATTACTGCTGCTAGACTCATCCACCTAACCAACCGCTCAGTGTCTGCAACCCCCCTCTGGCAATCCCTCCCCTGGCCTTTCAATCAACCTAAGGATAAAATTCAAAATATTAACTACCACTTAAAAAAGCCATCCACAACTCTGCCCCGGGCTACTTTTTCAACCTTGTCTCTAAGTATCACCTTAACCGTCCTCTCCGCTCCTCCCAAGACCTCCTGCTCTCTAGCTCCCTCGTCTACTCCTCCCATGCTCGCCTCCAGGACTTCTCTAGAGTCTCTCCCATTCTCTGGAACTCCTTACCTCAACCTGCCTTTAGGCGATCATTAAAGACTCATCTCTTCAGGGAAGCCTATCCCACCTCAACCAAACTAAAACTAACCACTGAACTATCTTTCTCAAACAATTCATCCCCACACAGCTACCTCCTCATGTATCACTTACCCCCCCCCCCCCCCCCCCCTCCTCCCCCCTTAAATTGCAAGCTCTTAGTGCCTTGAATTGTATTGTAATTGTAATGCCCTTCGTATATTGTAAAGCGATGCGCAAACTGTTGGGCACTATATAAATCCATTATAATTATAATATATGAAGGGCAGTTTGGGTGCTGTATGATATATGATGGGTGCTGTATGATATGTAAAGGGTGCTGTGTAATATATGAAGAATGGTATTGGTGCTGGGTGATATATGAAGAACAGTATGGGTGGGGTATTATATATGATGGGCAATATGGGTGGTGGTGTATGATATATGAAGGGCAGTATGTGTAGTGTATGAAATATGAAGGGCAGTATGGGTGTTGTATGAGATATAAACGGCAGTATTGAGAGTGATAAATGAAGGGCATTATAGGTGGTGCATGATATATGAAGGGCAGTATGGGTAGTGTATAATATGGGTGTGGGTAGTGTATGATATATGAAGGGCAGTATGTGTGGTGTATGAGATATGAAGGCCAGTATCAGTGGTGTATGATATATGAAGGACAGTATCGGTGCTGTATAATATATGAAGGGAAGTGTGGGTGCAGCATGATAAACAAAGGGCAGTATGGGTACTGTATGATATAGGAAGGGCATATATCAGCAGAAGGAACTGTTAAAATGCATCTATAGGCAAAAGCTTTTCTAGTATTAGAGGTGGTGGGGGGTTGTTCTCTATGTTCTCACTGGGGAGATGCACCCCTCTATATTTAGTGGGGACTATTGTCACCATAAAATAATGTAAGGGGGAAATCCAAAATTTTTAAGTTGTTCTTAGGTAAAATCTTCTAATGGGGACACCTGCTCTGGTAACAACTGACTAAGAATGTCATTCCCCTCATTTTGGGAGATTTCCTGTTGAGTCTCTGGGACAGGAAGTGAAGTGACATTTTCCCAGTGATACACAGACAGCA
Organism: Nanorana parkeri; assembly: GCF_000935625.1. NCBI lineage: Eukaryota > Metazoa > Chordata > Amphibia > Anura > Dicroglossidae > Nanorana > Nanorana parkeri. Next base: position 140,902 of record NW_017307994.1, read on the forward strand.
AAACAATAAACTGGCTGGGGTTTTACGGCCGTGTACTCCCATAGAGAGGAACAGGCTGCTGTGTACAAATCACACGCAGCGCCTGTCCTTCCCAGGAGCGGCCTGATAAGGCCGTGCACGCAGCACGAATCTGTACGGGCCGGCTGTTACTTGTGTGAATGAGGGCTTAGAAAGATATATTGCTAAGCATAGAAGTACCCCAATTTTCAGTCTGCACTTGTTTTGTAAGTACTTGGAAGTCAGTATTGAGAATTGCTGTGTGCCCAGGTCGAGAGTGTTCATGCAGATAAACCTAGATAGTCAATGTATAAATACCCTGCAGTTGATTTACTAAAGGAGTAGAGCATATTCAGTTTGAAAAGTGCATTTTCACCTAACTTTTTTGTTTTTGAAGCCCGTGGAAGCGTGCAAACAAAAACAATACCCCTGTGAACAAAAAATGGGAATAGTGAAATGACTACATACAAAAATGTGCACGAAGGTGTTTTGGTCCTCTCTGGTGAGAAGGGCCACAATTTCCTGAACCCCTGGGGTGCAAGGCTCCTGACAGGGACAAGACGACTTAGGTCCACCAACCGAAGGTCGGCAGACCCCGATCCTCTGGGACCTGCCGAGTACTAGGTTGGGTGTTCCCCCGAAGGGAGACCCCCGAGTGGGAGAAGGCAGGAGGCCCCATAGAGGGTCACAGAACCTTCTCCCCAACTTCAGGAACAGGCCCCGAAGGTACCTGCACCCTCAGTCATTCTGTGAAGTCAAAAAGGTGCTCAATCGTGCATAAAAATAGTGCATAAATAAATTAAGTGCCAGTGCACAAATCTGGCAGGCCGTCCGGCGAACCAAGCGGCCTAGATATAAAAAATGCCCAAGGCTAGCCAGAAGGCCTGCCTAAGAGGCGGGTTGCATAAAGAATGTGAGTGCCGTGATTTCGTGACGGTGAGTCAAAGTGGGGTCCCACACCCAAGTGACTTTCCGGCACTCCCTGAGACGCCAGGGGGCACAGTACCACAGGCTATGTGCCTTCTCAGTCCATGACCAGACAAGGTAGACCATTCAAATCAGGAGGTACTGGGCCCTGCCAAAACCCCATCTAGAGGAGTACTCCCGACCCCACTCTTACGTCAGTGGAAGCTAATTCGGTTTCCTCCCCTTCGCCGTGCCTTATAGGGACCCCCGTCACCAGGCCAGGTACTCAGACCAGCCATACCAGCAAGCCAGTACCACTACTCCTTTCCCCACCTGCCACTGATAAGAACAGATACTACACTTGATCTTAGCCAAAAGGCCGAGAAGCGATTTTCACCTAACTTAATAGATGCGGTGAAGCTTATTAAAAATTCAATTTACAAAGAATGCCTAGTTAAGCTCAAGTATAAATTTTTAAAAATGGCAGCCAAAAGGGTGCCTCAGGAGGTGGCCCCACCCACTGTACCACCTACGCTCAGGCTGCTTGATATCTTGGTAGCGCCCCATATTTTCCACTGAATGATTTTCGCAACCCTTGTAGCTTGATGTCGTTGGGCGGAGTTTGCAGTTGTCCCTGGTACTGCTCTCCTGGTTTTTGCAGAAGTACTGGATCCACTGGCTCTTTGTTGACACATTTATTACCCTGAATACTCTTGAGGAAAAAGAACCATCTCCACGTAATGTGTAGGGTACTATATATCCAAAGATTACTCCAGGTCTTCTTTCCTGTTTAATGCATAAAGGAATGGTTTAAAACATATGTTTTTCCTGACGCCAATCCATGGCAGCCTACAATGGGTATGGCTCCGCCCCCAGCCCAATCACAGGACCAGTTATACTATAAATTAAAGCCCGCCTCCCAAGGCCACCATTCTTTTTTCTGTCCTCACTGCTCAAGCCGGTTATACTAAGGATATGTTGGAGTTTTTGGCCTGGTTTCTTCTGGCCTGCCGCACAGGTTCAGCCTCTCCTGTTGCGAAGTTCCCTTTGTTCAGATGGCTAAATGAAATCTTATAAGGGAAGCCTCCCCCATAGCCTTGGAGTTGGGGTGCAGGAAATGGTCTCTTGGGGTCTCTTCATGTTCGGATGCTTCCTCCATCATGGCGGCAGGTTGAACACCTGCTTAGCCTCCTGCTCTTGTGACTCCAGAGAGGAACTGTGACTCAGCTGCATCATCAGAAACTATGGTTGTACTGTGATGATCACATGCATGGGCATGCTGACAAGTAGTGATGAGCTCGGGCGTGTTCGCAAGCGCCTCGTGCCGAGCCCGCCAGGAAGCCGTCAGCGCGCAGGACCAATCACAGGCACTGAGCCATTTTCCGATCTCTGCAGCTGTGGACTGGGAACATGTCTCAGTGCCTGTGATTGGCCCTGCGCGCTGACGGCTTCCTGGCGGGCTCGGCACGAGGCGCTTGCGAACACGCCGGAGCTCATCACTACTGACAAGTAGGATCCACTCCATTTTCTTTCAATGAGTTTGTTTAAGTAATACATGTGCTGCTATTTCCTATAGCTTTGCAGAGCTGCTTTGCTCTGGCTGAATCTTTCTGAATATCTGTTGTGTCTGTAGATCCATTCAATTTTCTATGTGTGCTTAAAACCTTACACATGTGATTATGTGGTGCTGCTAATGCCTTAGCTGAATCTTGCAGGTATTTACCTGAAAGATCCATTAGCTTGCTTGTGGTGCTTTAACCCTGGAGGTGCTTGCTGAGTGCAGGCTGCTGCCACTTTTAGCTCTGTGGCTAAACCTTTAAACTGGATCTTACAGAAATGTGTTGTTTGCTAACTTTGTCAGCTTCAATCTTGTGCCTTGACTCTTGTGTGCCTTTCATGTGAGTATTGTGCTGTCACCTGTGGTTCCCCAGCGTTGTTAATGTTTAAAATGTAACTTATGGAATTGGTGCTTCATTTCAGGCCTATTCTGCCTGTTATTCAGTAATCTTTTTCATGGTCCTATGTAGGGATGTCCCGATACCGCTCCTATCAATTATATGTGGCTTCCAGGTTTTCAGCATGGCTGTTAGTGTCTAGCAGGTTCTGACAGGTGTTGTTTAATCACATCATTATCTTCAGTTTCTCTGTGATAGCAAATGTTGGATCATGTGTTCAATTACCAACTGGCATTAACCTCCTTCCCCAAGAGACCAGCTACATTCTATAAGGTGAGGGTCAGGTATGTATGAAGATAAAAATAAAAAAGAGTGTACAAATGCATGGGCATAATGAATTGTAAATCTTTTCAGGCCTATTGACAGCACAGTTCCTCAGAGTGCATATGCAGGGGTTAATGGATTGTAACTCTCTCCAGCCCTTTGCCATCACTGCTTCTCAGAGTGAACTTCTGGATTATCACCAGTACTGCTCCCCAAAGACTTGTCAAAATGCTTTCCAGTCCAAAAGATATCACGCTTTTATCCTCTAATTGTCCTACTGGGACAACCAGGAGACTTAAGACTAGTCTTGAATTGAACACTTTAACCTCTTGCCGTCCGCCCGTTGTAAAAAAACGGACGGACGGCACTTCAGCATTGGCGGGTTGCCATCTCCGGACGGCATTTTTTTTCTGCGGGCACGCACGTGCAGGAAAGACCCGACCATTGCACACACCCGTTACCGGGTGTTTCACATATAGGCGACATGTTTAGTGTCTCTTTACCCGACGTGACCCCGTCTTTTATATTTTACCAAAAAATTGGGTAATAATAAATGTTTTATCATTTAATATAGGGGAAACTCTGTTTTTTTTTTAATTTCGGTAATTTTTCCTTAATATAGTAAAAAAATAAAACCCCCAGTGGTGAATAAATACCACCAAAAGAAAGCTCTATCTGTCCCCAAAAAAGGGTATAAAATTCATTTCAGTACAGCGCTGCATGACGGAATAAATGTCAGTCAAAGTACCGCAGCGCTGAATACTGAAAAATGGCCTAGATGGGAAGGGGGTTTAACACCGCGGATGTCAACTGGTTAAACAAATGGATCAGGATCCAAATATTGCATATGGAATCACTATATTGCATCACTTGAGCCATAAACTGACTATGGGATACTGTGCCTGGCAGAGGTGTGTTCACATTCCTGTGGACCTGTCCTTCATCAAATGTCTTACTTGCCATTCTAAAGTCCAACTTTTGTTTTGTTTACCTGCCCTTTGGCCTTGCCACAATCCTAGGTCATTTTCCAAAAGATTGCATCCAGTCACAGCCTTCTTGAGTGAACAAGTATTCGAACTATTGAAGCGTCATCCTGCTGGTTGTTCAGCATGTTCATACTCTAGCAGTCCATGGAACCATCTTCAGTTAGCCTCTGATCAAGTTAAAAGCGATCGCCAAGGGTGAATGCCTCTATCCTACTCCTTGGTGTCTCCAGTTGACGGGACAACTCATTGGTGTCTCCAGTTGACGGGACAACTACTTGGTGTCTCCAGTTGACGGGACAACTACTTGGTGTCTCCAGTTGACGGAACAACTACTTGGTGTCTCCAGTTGACGGGACAACTACTTGGTGTCTCCAGTTGACGGGACAACTCCTTGGTGTCTCCAGTTGACGGGGCAACTCCTTGGTGTCTCCAGTTGACGGATCAATTCAAATGATGACCCTATACTTATTGGAGGCTAAAAGTCTTCCAACAGGGTTCTTCAGACAACAGAGAAAACATTCCCTGTGCCATTGATTCTGGATGATTCCAAATATGAGATTCTTGGTTGTGGCTACAGCCGGCGAGCCTGTTTCAACTGTTATCTATGTCCCTATCCAGGGATTGTGTTAATAAAGGATTGCTATGTGCAAATCACTTCAACAGCCTTTTAATCCAAGGTCGGTGACAATCCTTCAGGGGGAATATGTCTTCAGCATCTTGCAGTTCAGAGAGCCTTTCAGATCCAAGAAACCTCTGCATTAGTTCAATGAACAACTGGATGATATTTTTTCCAAAGATTTGGTGTCTGCTCATAGATGTATGGGAACTGCTCACTGCCGATGGAGGTACCTCTAATCGAGGATTCAGCGCTGGACTCCCCAAAGTTTCCTGGCTGACACTGTAAGCCCAGAAGACCTGGACGACAATTAATGTTTTCTTATCCAGACGTTTTCTGTGGTTCAGCAGCAAGTGGTTTATCCAGATCTCATCCTGATGGTAATCCCTAAGAGTACAGACACTCCTTGTCAAGAAAACATTCTAAGGGAGAGAGCAATGGATATTTTAATGCATATGCTTCCTTCAGTCCAAAGGGATTTGGGTTCCTAGATGGTACCCACAATTATCCAGGTAGGGTTCCCTTTCTTGTAGACTCTTTTTTTAAATATTTAATCTTTATTATTTTTACAAAAAGCCATAAACAACATATTATTTTAACATACAGTGTGTTACATACTTATAATTATAATCAAATTTCGAGTACAGTTTAATGATTTTTTAAAAAAACAAAACAGACAGAAAAAAGAAAAAAAAAATTTACAAAAATTTACACTACATACCATATAAGGGGATTCCGGC
>NW_017307994.1:153272-158000 GCF_000935625.1 Nanorana parkeri
GTCATCCTTTATATTCAGAGCTTCTACACTGGATGCTACATTCAAAAATACCTTAAGCGACTTGGAGGTTGGGAGTAGAGTCTGCCTTTCCTGGATTACTCATCTCCAGTCAATAAGTGTTTGTTGAATACTAGAGCACCTACTAAACATCACATATATTCTACAGTGTGGAATGAATCCGTAGACTTCGCCAGCTTAATGGGTTTTGTCTCTCTTCACCTTGCCATGATGGATATATTGGACTTTCTTCAGGCAAGCAATGTGTACTTGGGTATCAGTACCCTCTATATATTAATCCTCTGAGACACAAAGGACTTGCACAAGAATTTACTCTTCAGTAGAATCTCTTTCCCTTAGAATCTACAGATAGTGCTGTATATGTTCTTCCTTCATCGACTTCATCAAGCTCACGCTTACTCAGGATGGACAGTAACGTGTAAAATAGTTTTCCTTACAGCAATCTCCTCGGGGAGGAGGGTGTTGGATAGTCAAGATTAGCGTTCAAACCACCTTATTGCTACCATTTCACAGACAAGTTTTTTGTTTCAGCTCATGCCCGAAATGTGGCTGCTATGCTGGGGAAGAACATGGAGGTTACCTTTTCTTTCCGGGTTGATCTGTTCATCTTTCTGGTGCATTTAGAAAGTAGCTCTCTGCGTGCACTAGGTCACATGCATTGTGCCTGATCAAGCAGATGGAGCCACAGATTGAACTCTGGATTCACTCTTCCGAAGGATGTTATCCTTACGGATAGAATTTAGTGATGTACCTCCAGAGTTATTCTGGAAGGCAGTAACCTGGTATATATTCCTGTCACATTACAGGGTCTGTCCAGGAGTCTTGTCCATGGGGAAGTTGTTTCTAAATGTGTTTACCAGTGGTACAAATAAATAAATATCTCAGAATTACCCTCCCTTGATGTGTGCTAGTTAGATCCCATTGTATGCTGCCATGGATTGGCATCAGGAAAACGGAATATTGTATACTTACCTATCGGTAATTTTCCTTTCCTGACGCCAATACATGGTAGCATACAGGACCCTCCCATGGCTTTCGCATTGAGTACTTGTTACGAGAATGGTGGCCTTGGGAGGCGGGCTTTAATTTATAGTATAACTGGTCCTGTGATTGGGCGGGGTGTGGAGCCATACCCATTGTATGCTGCCATGTATTGGCGTCAGGAAAGGAAAATTACTAATAGGTAAGTATACAATTTTCCGTTATTTTTGTCCATCGGAAGTGGACAGTTATATATGGTAATAAGTTATGTATATGTTAGAACCAGCATCATGAAATCATACACTTTTTGTATTTTATATGAGCTTTCACTTATTCATATGTCAAGAACGAAGATATATGTTTTATATGACCAGTATCTTGCACTGCAGAGTTGTTGGCTACAAAAATTCAGTGTACATCCAATTTTTATCTAAACTGCATCCATTTGGATTTAGTACCATTTTTGCATGTCTGGTTTCCTGGTGCGACAGCAAGTCTGGATAAAATACAATAGAATTGGGTTCACTTGTCAAGTTCATGGACAGACCTCTGATGTATTTATAAATGTTTACTTTTCCCCAATCTGATGGAGAGTTCCACTGTCTTCCCTCAACATTGAGACCTCTTGTAAGAGTATATTTACTGATACTGAGACAGCGTTCATAAAACTTTAAAAACAGCTTAATGTTACTATATAATCGTGGTTTTCAAACTTTGCCTGTCATGTACCCTTTGGAAGCAATTGATCGCTCAACCGCCCACCCCACCAGATGCAAATGTATAATGTTATAGCGATGCCTATCGTTATGGCCAATTCCTTGTGAGAGTACAATGTTCAAAATTAATATGGTGCTCTCACAGGAATTCGGTTTTACTAATCGGCGCCTGGACTTTCTGAAATGTATAGTTACCACTGGTGGGGGAGAGAGTGAATGAATGTTCAATGTGGCCTTAAAACAGGAACCAGATTAGGTGGAAACCACATGTCTCTGGCTGGTAGCACGACTGCACTTGGGGTGGCTGTGTCGGCAAGGATCATTATAGGAACACATTTAGCATCACACAGTGATCTGATAGGGCCACAGTCAACTGACACGGCAATGTCCACTAGAGTATGGCACTAATGAAAACAAGAGAAGCCAATGCATAGACCAAAAGTGTGTCTAGATGTGTCCTAACTTGCTGTGCATAATGGCAGGAACAGTCATCAGGCAACTTTTCATGCAGTCTTATTTTTTATTTTTTTTAATCAACTTTTTATTCATATTCTTATTTAATTCAATACATAAAAACGAAAACATAAAACATTAGACAACCACTTTTAACATATTATATTCATTGGGAAAAAAAGTCATGCAGTCTTATTAAAATATAATCCCTCTAACCATAGGTCATGTTTAAAATTAAATTAAAGTGTAACTAAACCTAAAAACAAAAATGTAATATATTGCAGCTCACCAGTCCTTAGATGTGGCAGCTACATTAGTTTTCTTTTTTCACCTAGTGATCCTGCCAGTAACACACTTCCTGTCTTAAAGTGACACCAAGCTTGCTCTCGTGATGGACTACAATCTCAATACAAATTAGTAAACTAAACATGAGATTGTAGTCTGTCACAGAAGTGGCCACTTTACAACACACACTGGGACCATGGGGAACAAACATAGCCACTCTCCAGAAGAAAGGACAGTGTCAGCACCAATTCAGAGATGATTTGAGGATCTACAGCCGAGTGATACACAAAAGAGATACATTTCTGTTAATAGTTAAGCTACTTGAATGCATTTTTTAAGATGTAACACCTGAGTTTAGTGTCACTTTAAGGTGGCAACGCTCACTCACTCTGCTCAAACACTCTGTGACAAACATCACCCTAAGCTGCTCCTGATTCGAATTACAGACACCTTCTTCTTCTTTTCTTCATATTGGGGAGGTGGGGGGGGGGGGGTTTGTCGTAAATAGAAGATAACTTGGAAGATTGGATAACCCTATTTGAGATTTCATTTAATTTTACAGGAAGTTACATGGATGCTTTTCTGGAAAGATCAACATGTATTTTCTGAACTCGGAGAACATGTATAATCTCGTTCTCTGTTTTTTCTAATGTGGGGGGGGGGGGGGGGGGGGGGTTTGTCGTAAATAGAAGATAACTTGGAAGATTGGATAACCCTATTTGAGATTTCATTTAATTTTACAGGAAGTTACATGGATGCTTTTCTGGAAAGATCAACATGTATTTTCTGAACTCGGAGAACATGTATTTAGCCTTTAAAAAGAAAATAATGCAGCCAATACATCTAAGGATTTCTGCAAAATACAATTTTTGTTCATGGGTTTAGATATTCTTTAAACTATGTTGCTTTACTTGCAGTTCAAGAAATGTTTTAGGTGCTCCACAAGCAACAATTTCAAATCTGGAGACACATTTGTCTAGAATGTTATGGATTTAGGTACAATAGGAAAGTGTGTAGTTTTCTGTTTAGTGCTGATCATATAGGCTGACATTTATGCAGCTCTCACCTCATCAGTGTACCAGCCACACAGTTTATTGAATATAGGAGTTTGGATCTGTTGTTTTGGCACAAAGCACATCATATAGTTCTCTCAGTCACACATTGTACTGTATTTGCATTTGTGTAAAGCAGAAGCAAGTAATTAGGTCCAGAAAGACAGGGGCACATTCCAAATGTGAGCAGACAGCAGGCAGTTAAACACGTGTTTGAAGTACACCAATTTTACAACCACAAATCATGTTCAATTAGTGACCCGTAGTGAATGTTATTTTGTTTTCATACCCTTTTCAGTCCAAAAATATGGAGCTAAAACCTCCTAAAATAATAACATAGAACCATATAAATTGCTTTTTTAAATATTATTTTGTCATTTTTAGTATTTCTTTTTCAAATAAAAATACTTTTCTTTCCAGAATGGCAATACATTTTGGATGCCAGTTTGACCATGTTAAGACAACTTGTAAAAGCTGAAGCAATCAATATAGTAATCCATGTGAGTTCAAAGATGTTATGAGACCAATAAAAGCTTTAAAGAAGATATGTGACGCTAGAGAAGGAACACATATGACTCCAGTTTCTATTCACTAATAAAATAACACCCCTCCTTTTGGTACCACAAGGATGTTTCTAGGAATGTATTAAAAAAATCTTTGAAGAATATCTGAATAATACCACTTATTTTGGCAGAGTTAGGTTATCTTTAATTCCCTACTGGCTCTATACATTTCTCAATGGGACTAATGGGGAGATCTCCTACACTAATGATATAGCAATGACAAATCACTTTTAGATTGCTGACCCAGTTTCTATTGTCATTGGCCAAAGTAACTTTATCTAATAGAACTTTTGGGAAGATACCACAGAGTGAAATTATCCCCTTTTTCATTCAGTGGATTTGAATTGGGATTAAACTGAAAATCAATTTTAAGTGGGTCTCTGCTTTAAAAGCAACACTTATTACCACATGTATGTCTATCTTAACTCTTGGTATAGCTCATTTAATTAAAGAGCAAAGAACAAGCTTATTCTCTGGCTTACTTTGTACTACACATCCTAATCACATTTCTATATAAGAGAATGTATGGTATGGTATGGTATGGTATATTTGTAAACACGGATGTAAAATACTACCATTTATTTAATTTTTTTTTTTTTTAATACAGTGCATGTTTAAATATGTATGTATATATATAGATATATAGATATATAAATATAT
>NW_017307994.1:158071-192094 GCF_000935625.1 Nanorana parkeri
TATATATATATATAAAGTGCACTTAAGAAGCTCTTGTGTCCTTATAGTAAATAACTAATAATAGTATTTGCTTTAGTAAGTACCGTTATATTTTTCCACATTACTTTTTACACCACATTTACATCATGTATTGACTGTACTGTAAATGCAATTCTGATTAAAGTTCTATGTCTTATTGGTAGCCATGGTAAAGCAGGATTGGCAAAGCCCCCTGAAAGGCAACGGCTATTGTTTTTTTACTCTTGACAAACATTCAATTGGAATGTTAACCATACGTCTGACGATCTCGCCATTTAAACACACTTACTATTGTAATAAATAAGGATATACATTATAAGTAGTTCAATTAAGTCATACTGTTGAAAACTGATTGGACATTGATTAGAAAGAGATTCTGTTCGCCGTTGTTTTGGACACTCAAAAAATTGAATCAGGTTATAGCCATTGTTATTGTGCAATGAACCTGTAAAGTTAGTTGATGAGCCTACTTAGAATTTCAAATATTTATTTATTTATTATAGGTATTTATATAGCGCCGACAATGTATGCATCGCTTTTACATAGTGTACATTCACATCAGTCCCTGCCCTCAAGGAGCTTACAATCTAAGGTCCCTATATCACATGCCAATTTACCTTCCAGCATGTCTTTGGAGTGTGGGAGGAAACCAGAGTACCCGTCGGAAACCCACGCAAGCACAGGGAGAACATGCAACCTTCTTGCAGATAGTGACCTGGCCGGGATTCGAACCAAGGACCCCCAGTGCTGCAAGTAAATACCTATTGCTTACAGTGAAACTCCTGGCACCTAAAAATAGCCACTTTTCTGTATCCATTAAAAAAGTATTAAATAGAGGTTTACATGCAACTAATTTGAGTACCTGAATCCATCTTTATATCACACAGGGATAGGAAGAGAACCATTCTCAGCTAATCTTTATTCTACTGCATTGCACCTAAAACAGTGATCTTCTGCAAAGCAGGAAAAAGCAGAGTGATGATCTCATCAGATTTTTGCTGCCTCTTTGCTGCCCAAACAAAGGCTGGGGTGGGTCCTAGACAAACAAGGCTGTATTGCTAAACTGCAAAGTAATCTACAAAAAGGTATCACGAAGTGCAGGACATGGCAATGTAGGCTAGCAGAGGAGTCCGAATTACAGGCCTGGCTGAACAGAATTATGAACCTTTTGAAGAGACCTCATGTATGGTTTTCAACTATATTCAGCTTGCATATATTTTATATTATCACTCATAGTGGACTTAGTGTAATCCTATTTGTACCATAATGGATATCTTCTGCTGCACCTTGAAAGCCCCAAATTGTAAGCTGACAAATTATGCAAATGTTGGCACTTCCCAGTAGTTTTCAGAGATCACCTACCTTTCCCTTCTTCTGCTCCTTTTGATTGACCATTATGGATGCTCTGCTCATAATAGTGGTGGACCAATAGGAAGGTTCAGGAGATGGTAAATATATTTATATTTAAGTACCCCATGGTTTGTGCCACCAGAAGACAGCTAATTGTATGTGTAGTCAGGACCTGCTGAGTACATTGTAGGGCAACAGTCGGTTTAGTATCATTACAGTACTGACCAGTTTAATTTGAAGGATCATTAACATAACAATACGTTTCTGTCAGGCAGGCAGACTGATTGCAATCAGATATACGTCTATAATCAATACAGAATGGAAAATCACCTATGTAAATCCGTGAAGGTCACTTAAAATAAAGAACTTGTTGAAAATGTTCATCAGTTACTGAAATATGCTTACTAAAAATACTGTATAATTCCTTATTTTTATTAAAGTATAACTGAAATGATAAATGTTGTGCCCCATATGTAGAGTTCAGATATCAGCTCCAAATTCTGTCAGGCCATGTGCGAGTCACATCCACATAAACTTGGAGAAGATTTTAAATTCATTTTAATATAAATAAATGTACAATGCTAATGCACCCGGACTGTAAAGAAGGAGATATGGAGGCATGTGCTTTAATATTTCGGTTATTGTTTAAATATCTATAAATACATATAACAACCCTAAACAATCCCCAGCAACAGTCCAACATATAGTAAATAGTCTTAATTAAATAGACGCTGTTAAACAATGAATAAAAAAACCAAAGATGGAAAATGTCCAACTTTTTGTACTATATTAAAAATAACTTAAAAAAAGGATTGTTAAATAAATCAGTTTGAAGGAATATAGCTGTTTTTCTTTTTTATACTAGTTGTATATCATATCTAAGATTCCACATAAATGTCATTTTTATTTAAAAATAAAATAATAGATATACATAACAATGTTCTCTGGAAGACAAAACCACAAAAATTATTTGCACATGGCAATACAAATTTGGTCAGAATGAATATAAATTCATCTGATGTTTTTGATATAAAAGAACAAAGTTGGTTTTAGCCTGTTTTGCAAAAAAACCTAACATGGAAATAGTTCCAAGAAAAATAGTAAATTATATCAGAAAGAGAGCAGTGCAGTCAGTGTAATATTCCAGATGAGGAAACATCCATAGTGGTACTTTTTCATTTACCAGAACAGTTTATAGTGCAAGGTGGCCCTCTTCAGGATAGAAATATAAACTGGAGTCAACTATGCAACCTTATAGACTGTAGTTAGATCTGCTGTATCTGTATACCCCTAATTGTATAATTTCTCATAATTAGGTTATCTCACTCATTATTTAATTTTTTTGAAGAGTGATACTTTTCTTTCAATAGAACATACAAAGACGGTAGGTAGAATCTGTACTGTTATAGGGTTGACTAAAAAACTGAAAGCTACATCTTTAAATTTCCAGCTTAAACATTACAATTCCATAATGTATTTATCTTTTGGGGCATCTGGGGCAACCCTCTGTTGTTGAGACCTATGGTGGGTGATACAGAGTTAATCTGTACCCTTTTATAGCCATACTCCTGTGTCTTAATCTCCATTTAATCTCTTTTCTAGACATTGAGATCTGAGAGATCTGTTGTTGTTGTTGCTGGTGCTCTGAGGGGGAGTTATACCAGGGATTGAAGAGTATAGATTATGTATTACTTTGAGTTCTAAAGACAATGTGTGATTGTATCTGCATTCGTGGATATATATGTCATACTTACATACAATTAATATTTATATACTTTATTTTTCTTGATTAGAGGTCACTATTCCCATGCACTAATGTTTTTCTCCAAAGAAGTGGATTATTTGATCCCACAAAACACCTCACAAAATTACCTACAGAGTAAAGTTTTTTCTTCACTGCAGTCAACATTGATCATCGAATTGACCCCTTCAACTATTAGAAAGTCAAATGAATGTTCCGAAATCGATTTTTGTTCTTTTGAAATTTGTACATTGTATATCTTACTGAACTTATGAATTGTAAGTCTGTTTAAATGAAATTATCAAATTGAAGCTTGCCAAACTGTAGCATTATGTAATTGTGTGATTGATCTCTCTTGGGCAAGTGCATTTAACTTTATTTTACAATACAATGTAGCCAAATGGCTTTTATGTAAAATAGATTTTGTAGTTCGTAACCTTGCTGCAAGTGTTACGCTATCACTAAATTCCCATTTCGTTATAAAAAATGGTTTTAAAACAATTTTTAGAGTCAAACATTTAGGATGAACAAATTCTATGCAATATTTTAAAGCTATGCAACAGAATCTCATATTATGTGTGACAGTATATCATGTGGATACATATGATCCTAGTGTCACTAATACTGGAACAATCTACTGTGGCTATTGCTTGATTATTCTCTTTTCCATAAGAAAACAAATGATCTGTGCACAAGAGGGACAAAAAAAAGAGGGGTCCAAAAATTGTAATGATATGTAGGTTTTAGCAATCGTTTTGGGGATGTGTAGATCTTGTAAATGTGTACATGATATATCTAGCTGTGGGGAGCTTTAGTTATGCTTCAATCCCAGTTATTGCCACAAAGCTGTATTTAAAACCTTATAATTTCTCTGATTAGGTAAAAACAAATAATATTTTAATTCCATGTTTTAGGTATAAGTTTTCCTTTCAGTTCTTGGTCCAGTGTTGTAATCAATATTAAAATACTGTATGTCCCTGAAGAGAAACTGGCAATGTGAGGATTTGGCATGAGCATTGTGTGATTTTGGCAAAAAAGGTTAATGGCTCAGGACACAGTGAGTAAGCAGAAGTCAAGGTTAATTAGTGTTAGGGCTTAGTTAAAGCCCATCTCTAGGCAAAACACCCTCCCGCAAATATTTTCCACCCCACTCACCCATGCCTAGTCACATATAATAAAAAAATCTCCAAGACCACTTCCTACTTGCAAGAGTTGGCCGTTACATGACCCTCCGCAGCAACTCTTCCCCTGGTGGAGATCAGTGACCAGCTTCTGCAGTCCAGGTGCACAAACTGGTTCTGCTCCTGCTATTTGCATCCTGATGTCATGATGCCATTGCTGGAAGACTTCTGCATTCTGTAAGGACCCCACTGATGGATTCTCCTGACAACCAATGGGCAGTGTTCATGTCACCAGGAAGCATCACAGGCACTTCAAGAAAACCCACCCACCCTACTGACCAGAAGATAAAAGACCTGGAGCCGAGTCTGATCATGCATACAGAAAAGTAATTGTGGCTTTTAGGTATTTTTTAAATAAAACCTTTAGATTAGCTAAAGGGTGATGAATGGGGTGTGATAAGTTATTTTTTTATTTCGACTAGAGCTCAGCTTTAAGGTGTTAGCTTAGGTTAGTGTTAGAATTACCAAGAATGTAGGTAGCAACTGAATATAGCTGCAGTGGTGCAAAAGTGTTAGGTTTAGGTTGTAAATGTAATATCTACATAGCCACAGCTTTGCTGCAGCACGTGCCAGAGGTAAATATAAAATAGCCTTAGCAGCAATAATAACATGTAATCTCTCCACACCAGCAATAATAAAATAAAACCTGTACCCAAAGGCAGCCACATTCTTTTTACCAAACCACAATTTCCCCTCCTACAGCCACATCCGCTTTCAAAACCACTTTTCAAACCCTCAATTCTTAGACCCCCCACCCAGAGTTACTTTATACTCCATTCTAAAGAACACCTCCTCATCACACATACTAGCCTGGTATACATGCATGATGTTTGCAACAATATACAGGCAGTGGCACAAACTGCATCTTTAAAAGCTAGGTCCTACTTATAATAATCCCATTATTCCCAAGGCCTTCAGCCAGCAGATTTGGTAAGAATTGTGACAACCTGTAGCTAAGAAAAACATAAACATGATACTAGCTGTGCTGTATACAATGTACAAATGCACCCCTGAATATGCATCTCTTATCTTATATCATGAAAGGTTTCACTGAAAAATGTTCACAAAAATAAATATAGTTTTGGTAAGAAGTAGAGTTGTCAGCCTCCTGGTTTTGAACTAGTTTTTGCTTGCTCCCTGTAGTCCGGTTTAACATCTAGATCTATGTGAAGGCACTGGCTCCTGCAGATGAGTGGGTTGCAAGTATATTATTCATGCTGAATCTGCTCATAGCCCAACGCTTCCAGGTTGTGCATTATATCAAAAGGCGGAAATGGAAACCAATTGGTCCTTAAATGATGGAAGATAAGGTTTATATGCCAATTGATTGGGGTTGCAGTGGAGGTGCTAGGTCAGTTCTTGCTGGAATACCCCGGAAAGAGCTGGGATCCTTTACTTGGCTGCTGTAAATCTGAACTGCTTGGTGCACTTTCCTAATCACCAGCATAGGGCAAAGAGGATTGGAGAATACGTGAATAAATGCAAACAAATTTACTCACATGCTAAAATTAGCAAAGACCTACTTCATCAGGAGAATAAAGCAGGAGGTAAAGCAATCTGAAAAATGTATTACACCTTCATTAGAACATGTTTTATATCACATGATATTATTGGCTCCAATAATTTCTTCAAGAAACTCACATTCTGTGTGTATGAAAATAGAATAGCAAATTAAACAGAATAAGTCTTATTCCTGGTAAGAAGTTTAATACATATTTGAGGGGACTCACAGGAGCAAAATCATTATCCCGTAGTAGTATCTCTAACAGAAGTAAAAATCCATCATAAACTCAGCCCCCCTTTACACCAGAGTCCTTAGTTCCCCTTCACATCAGAGTCCTACCATCACATCAGGAGCCACCGGTGTGGCAGCAAGGCAAAGGGCAGGAGGTGAAGCAGGCCCAACTGCACCATTGAAAACCATGGCAAAGTGCAAAAAGTTTGAGGCACCCCTGAGCAAGCCAGAAGCACCCCTGAGGAAGCCTCCTCAGGATGCCATGACACCCTGGTTGAGAAAGCTGAGATAGACTCTTTTAGGCCAAGAACATACAGTACAGAGTCATTCTGCTAAGGGAGTGTTTTGCTACTGTTGAGAATAGATGGGGAGTTATTTTGCTTTCTTCTGATTTCAGGAACCAAACCATGTGGCTGCCCTCCCACACACCATATATTTTGAAATGTGGAAAGAAAGCATTGGGAAAGCAGTGGGTTATTTCCTTGATGCTCCTTATCCAACAACAGCTAAGTGAGGTGAATATGGGTGACCTGGCTAACAGGTAGACATCTTCCACAATACTAAAGATATCTACAGTATAATTGGCTTGAAAGTGAACACAGTTCATGTAGGAATTGAAGCATTACACCATTACATCATTGTGTTGTAATGGGAGTATTGCAGGCCTTTACCAAAATGCTGAAGGAAATCAAACCAGTTGCTGACAAACCTGAAGTACTCCCATCACGACACAATTGTTCAAGAGGCACAACTACTGCACAATCTTTCACACTGGCAGCAGCTGTATTTAACTCATGCAGCACTGGTAGATCAGCGCTATAGGGGGTATCTGGCAGCGCTCGTGGGAGGATACCCTACAAAAAGCAGCTACTAGGAAATGATCTCCAGGACTCACCTCATTAAAGGTAAATGGAGATGCATAAAAACCATTTGTTTAATTCTGCTTTAAGAACAATCAGCAGGAGAGGAAGAACCCCCTCTCGCCCCCCCAAAAACACAGAACACAGACATCTACATCTATGTAATGATAAGAAGAATGTTTGTTTCTTATTGGGGATCAAGTGAATTGATTGTCATTATGTAACAACAACTATTATTTCCAACGTACTAGAATATTGCAAGGCAGCTGGTCATTAAAGAACTAAACCCACTGATTTAACTGTTTGCAAAATTAAAGCACATGTTACACACTTTCAGTAGCTACTGTTCAATCTGTAATGACACATACCACTGTTATTTTCTGCAAAGTTTTCTTTTCAAATCCCCTGACAAGTGCATGCGCAGTATGTGATCCATTGACGACCTGCCTCTGGTGTGTCAGCATGCTTTCTGCAGCCCACACCTCACAAGCACACATGTTTGGGTGAACCAAGCTGCAGAGCTCAATCCCATGTGAATTCCAATGTCTGGATGTTAGGATTCAGTAGACATGCACTGAATTAACAACTGACGTTGGTCATGTTTGTGAATAATTCTAACCAAAAAAAGGAGCTTGGTAACTTAGGCAAGATGGCATCGGGTTTGGAGGGCGGGGGGAGTAGAGACATTACCATTTCCATAGGGTGCGAGGAAGGAAATCATTTACATTTGAGCATCCACGGCTATCTTGTAATAAAAGTGTGGATTTTGGTATGACTATTGGATCTGAGGGTTTAGTTCCATTTAAGAATGCCTAATGACCCAGGCAGCACCACTGCCATGCCTCTTGGCTGTTTTTCAACTGTGCATTTAGTTGCTTGTCCAAAACTCACTGTTGTAAAATGTTTATTGTTGTTTGCATGAACTATATTAAAAAAGTATGAAGAGTTTGGTTCAAGCACACCCTTTGAGACCTGCCAACTGTTGATAAGTCATATCCACTTTTCAGCCTGGTGCTATTTTTCTGCATGAAATAAAAATGTTGTCAATTAAGGGCCTTGGGGATAGGAGGTGTAGCCCCTATAGAGTTGCTACATAACCAAATGTATTCTGCCTGTGAAGAGTTAATTGTACTGTGCAGCCTGCTAGATAAATAACTGGTGGATGTGGTAGTACAGAGCCAGGGAGAGACTGTATTAACATGAAATGAATAAACTACAGTTCCCAGGAGGCTTTGGGGATCTGCAGGAGGAGTGAGCTGAGGCCTCTCTGCTTAGTCCACTCAGATCATTGAGAGGCAGCAGAGTAACCGGCCATACCACTCTATGGTTTAGGACAGAACCCCTTTATTCCAGCGGCTTCTTCGGGGGTGAGCGCTACAGAAGCATGACTATTATTTACTTAAGGCAAATAGGCTGTTCTCTTTGCAGGGGATTTAGCTTTGTAAATGTGGTGACAACTCTCTTTGCCAAGAATACTCAATTAGTGCAAGCAAAATAAAAAGAAAACAGTATTTTTGCCTGCACATGACTCAATAATGAATGGCAGCAGAGCTTCACCTCATTCACTGAGCGAAGGGAAAATTCCCTGGAAAACTGAAAGGTCCCTTGCAAAGTGAACAGTCTATTTACCTTTAGTAAATCAACCCAAATGCTACAATGTATTGGTTCATTGTAGTTACTAGTTCATTTTTTATTTTGGAGAAGTTTGCTCCGAATATAAATTCTGCCACAAAACGTTTCATGCATATCTATTCCATTACATCATGCTTATATTGTCCTTGTTTAAGCATCCTTGCAAAAATCTGATTTGGTTTTGAGGTTACATAATCACTGAATCTATTGTAGTAAGAATTGCTCTCCTGTGCAGACTCCTCTTGTGTTGTAAATGTCCCAGACTTTCCCTCCAACCCATAATAGGTAATAACAGCAATTTTCTTCCTTTTCTTTTGTTGTAAGAGTACACTGGGGATGAGCCCAGCAATTTGTTTGCAATGATCGAGTTAATGTGTCAGCAAACTCCATTTTCTGTTAGGCAGCCGTTAGGCATTTGCCTTCTATTTACAGAACTTTCGTTTCTGGCACCTTGTTCTGTGAGGCCTCATTCACACTGGGTGATTTGGGACTCATGTGGCAGGAACCTATGGATTCCTGCTGCAGGAATCCCAGATGTCCAATATGGATGTGGCCACCAAGGACGTGCTGTGATGGGAGTCAGAGCCTCACTTAGAATTATGGAGGAAAAAGCTGTTAGCTTCATGTCAGAAGCTGACAGCTTTTTCTCCGTTCAGATCGGCATCTAACAGGTTACACAGCACGGAAATCCTCCCCGCCGTGTAACCTGTCATGGACGGAGCCCTCAGCAGTGAGGAGCAAGTGAGGGACAGGGAGGTTCCTCTCTGTCCCTCTCTTACTTCTTACTTTACACTTGCTTGGGGACTGGTTGGGGGCTAGCTTCGGCCGGCAAGGGGGCTGGCTTCAGCTGACAGGGGGCGGGGATTTGGCTGGGGGCGGAGCTTTGGTCGGCGAGGGCGGGACGGGTTGTGCTGGGGCGAGGCTGGGGAATGCCTCATCCAGAACAAGAGGTACCGCGCGTCACTGACGGCCACTGTACCCGTTCAAGTTTATGACCAGGTGACAGCGGCCGCATTTGTAAGTGGCAATCTGCATGTAATCGCATGTGATACAATTACATGTGGTTTGGAATAGATCACTGTCCCTGGACGCAAGATAGATGTGTGTAATCGTATAATATATGATTACATGCAAAGTGCCGCTTACAGATGCGGCTGCTGTCACCCAGTCACTAAACTTGATTGGGTACAGCAGCTGCATCTAAACAAGACATCTGGGATTCCTGCACGCAGGAATCCATAGGTTACTGCACCAGGAATCCCAAATCGCTCAGTGTGAATGAGGCCTTATAGTGTTTTATTTGCTCTACATCTGGAAGACGAGCTTGAGGACATGCTTGGTGCATCAGAACTGTAATTTTAACTTCTAATATGAAGTGGCTCTAGCCACAATATAAAACGTTACTTTATATATGTTGACCTGTTATGGTGCTAGCCAGTTTTAACCACTGTATGTTACAACCTACCCCTTCTGCTGTGCGATGCATGAAGACATCAAATGCAGTGCATGTGTCTGAAATCTATAGCTACTAATAACAAATATGGCCAAGGTAACTCCTTCATAGGGATTCTAGTCAGGTGTCAGGCACATTGTAGTGACCTTGCTCACTCTGCCCCTTTGACTGTAATGCTCACCATCACCACACATTACAATTTCCTTTATTTTTCCAGAAAAAAACAAAAGAAACCAAAAATATAACACAAGGACCTACTTGTCTATCCAGTCAATTTGTATCCAACCAGGTAGACCCTTGCAGAACAAGCATGTAATGTTGCAAATACCCATGAAGCTGCTTAGGCACATTTAAAGACTAAGGGGTCTATTCACAAAGCTGCCGAGGGCAGCCGAGTGAATGACCGATCAGAAGTGAAGTGAGCCGAACACTGTTCGGCTATTCACTTCAGGCTGGTACGGCTGATAGATCGGCCGAAGCTACGGCCAGATCCTTCGGCAGCTTTGTGAATAGACCCCTAAGTTTACCTTAAGGACCATGTTTCATGTAATGCCCATATTTAGGGTGTAACACAAAACATGGTCACATCACTTCATTCATTCTTTCTCCCGTCCATGCTACTGAATGCCTATACCCCAGTGCGGACATGGACAGGAAGATTCTGCAGGAGCCAGAGCATTGCATTCGCGATCCCCTGATCGTGGCTGCAATGTTTTATTGGCACCAATGCAAAGAAAATGAAAAAGGGTGCATTTTTTTCTATAAAGTGGATGTTACTCATGGCTAGTAGGTACATTATATCAGTAATGCGCCTACTACTGCCAGACAGGCACAAACAGACAAGGACAAAACAAAAAAAAAGATGTGGGAAATCAATCATGAAAAACCTGTCCTGGAAAAGATCATATGAGTCGCAAATGCAAAAATGGCAATCATTATGCTAAGTTTCTTGAAAGGTATTCGGGATATTGATGCGACATACGAAGTTTATTCAAGTGATTTACCAACTGAAATGGTTCTCACCACTAGTAAATAGTGTGTCCTTCTAAATATAACCCAAGAGCTTGGACAGAAGTTCCTTTGGAACGCGTTTAGAACAACAGTTTGTAGTTAATGTAGGCTTTTTAATATGCTGTCTCTAATTGATACAAGTGTGCAACCTGTTGGCTTGCTGTATGCTCTGCACACATATATCACAATCCTTGTACCCAAAAACAATAGACCTACAGACACGCATAAAGCTCAGAACAACAGATCTGTTTTAAAAAATGCCATTCGTCTTTTACATATGGTTTTCTGTATAGAGAACATAGACATGGAGCTAACACTTAGTCATAACCTACCTTAAAAGGAGAGCCTTATTTAAAACATTAAGGAATATTTGAAAAACAGCTACTGCTGAGACTATGAACGCTTTGGTCAGAAGTAGGGATGAGCTCAGGTTTGGACCAAACCCGGTCTTAACCTGAGCTCATCCGAACCCAGAAGGAGCCCCTCCTGAACACGGAAGGTTCCTTCCATGCCACTCAATCAGCTGATGGTAAGGAATTTCCTGCCCACAGCTTGACTTAAGCAAAGGGGCAGGATGCAGTGATGTAATTGCCCTTATATGGCTACATACCTATATTTGGTAAATTAAATGTATCTAATATGGCTACAGTACAATCATTCTGCCCCTTTGTTTACATGCAACTGTGGGGCGGGGAATGCCCGACCACAGCTGATTGGGTGGAAGTGCCCATGTTGCTTCCTTGCTTGGAGGAGCTCAGGTTCGGATTGGGTTCGGCCCAAACCTGAGCTCATCCCTAGTCAGGAGAATGTAATATACTGCACAAGTTACAGAGAACAACAGATGAGTAATATATAACATAATAGCACACAGAGTACAGCGGTAAAGATTGTATAGTATAAACCACAGCATATATGGTACGGTGGTAACATACAACATAGCATTCAGAATTCAGGGGTTAAGGGGTATGTCACTCACTCTGCAATGTGTACAGAGTGCAGCAATCAGGAGTATGCAACACACTCTTCCTACACTGGTAGTCAGTTGAAGAACTGTCCCCATAGATTGGTGGCTATTAGAAGGAAGTATGCCCCATCATCAGTGTTAGTGGGAGGTAACCTTACACTGGTGGTCAGTGACCCTTACACTGTGGGGGAAGTGGGCCCTTTACATTGGTATCAGTGGAGTTAACAATGTCACAATTTGCATCAGTGGTTACTTACCTCAGAGATAAGAAGAGAGGGCTCTCGTCCCATGTCTCCCCCACTGGTTCTGCCAAATAACACTATTGACTAAACCAGCCTTCCTCAACCAGGGTGCCAGGGCAACCTGGGGTGCCTTCTTGCTTCCTCAGCAGTGCCTTGAGATTTTCTGATGTGAAAGAGGGGACTCTAATGTGAAAGGGCGGGACCCTAATGTGAAGGGGGCACTTTTTCTTGTGTTACAATGTCCTCCACCCCAACACAAAGTGAACATGTTGCTCACCAGAGTGTTTTGTAAAAAGGCCCACTATGCATTATGGGGTGCCTTTGCTAACCCCTAGTCCCTCCTCATCATGGTGGTTAAAGTGTGAATGAAGACAAAACTTTTTTTTTTTCGTTTTGGATAGAGTGAAAAGAGATTAGAACACCTGTCAGGTTTTTATTGATGCTTGTGTCTCCTTTAGGGCAGTGGTTCTCAACCTGTGTAACCTTAGTACCCACATTTGACCTTGGTCATTAAGTCGCAACCCAAGCCGCACTGCAATACAATACACAGCATTAGGGTACCATGCATTCCGATGCGGGCCTACGAACTGCGCATGGGAGGTGAGCTTGGGGTACCATTCAAATGAATGGCAACGAAACAAACCTCCCACACCAGAATGCACGGTAGGTGCGATTGCGCGGTACAGTGCGTTAACCACGCGGAAATGTATGATTAATGCACTGTACTAGTGTGAACAGGCTCTGAAAAACACTGACATACAGTGGTACTTGGGTTCACAAACTTAATTCGTTCCATGATTCTGGTTGTGAACCGAATTGGTCGCGAACTGATTTAAATTTCCCCATAAGGTTCAATGTAATACATAATACTATACAGTACTTATGTGCTAAACAGCACACAAACGATCTTCATGCAAGTGTGCACAGGTCCGCCTGCGACCACGATCTCCACTGGAGGAAGCCGCGACCACGTGCCAGAACGGGGAAGATGGCCGCGGTCGTGTTTGTCACCCGATGTGGAGTTCGCGAACGGAAGAAAAATTTTGCCGAATTTTGTTTGCAAACTGAATTGTTCACAAACAGCATTCGTGAACAGGGGTATTACTTTATTTATTTTTTAAAGGTCCACCCACTCTCCCTACCTTACAAGACCTGGAGTGGATCCTCAGCCTTGGATCCAGTGTGGCCTGCTGTGTTGTGACAGAGCTCCATTCATATGTGCATTGCTTGTACAGCTCTCTTGCATGCCCTGTAGTGGTGCCGGGAGCCAGAATGTGCAAACACTCCGGTCCAGGCCACACAAGGGAGCTGTAAGCAATGCACATATGGATGGAGCTCCCTCGTGGTCATAGCCACATCCTATCCCACCGTAAGATGACACTTAGTGCAGGGCGGCATATTTTGAATGGCTGCCAGGCACGAGAACTGACAGTGCTGCGCTAGGGGGAGGCAGAGGAGCCTCTCACCTAAAAAAGTGGAAGGAATGCGGCGACCCACTGAACACGGGGTCGCGACTCACTTTTGGGTCACGACCCACCAGTTGAGAACCAAGGCTTTAGGGAGATTAACCCTCTCTATTTGTCCTGGTGACCGGTATCACTGAAAGTGATACAGATTCCAAATTTTGGGTTGTCATCAGAATAAGAATTGATAGGAAATCTTCCAATTGGGACACTAGTTCTTGTGACCCGGCTGACCACTGGAGATCTCCCTATCTTTGAAGGGATTTCCTCTTACTTCCTTTTGTAGCTATTAGACAGGAAGTAAAGGGAGATCTCCCCAATGGAAACAGATAGCAAAAATATAAAAAAAGCTGACAGGGGTTGTAATCATCCCTTACTCTATCCAAAACAAAAAAAACGGGAAGTATTGCCTTACAGACCTCTTTTTTCTTTGTCTGCGGACCTGTGTAAAGTCGCATGAGGTCCTAACCAGCTCACAGCGTGATAAGAGATTACACCTCTTTGTACTTCATAGCCTGACATTGTGTATTATTAGCCTGACATTGTAATATAGTTGTTTTGTACATATTTCTGCCCCTAGGAAAGCAGATTTCTGACCCTAGAAAATCTAGCGACAAGACATTCCAACACTGTGAAAGATTTTAGAGTTGTCTTCGAATGGGGACATCTGTTCTGAGGACAACTGTAGGAATCCCCTCTTTCTGTTGTGTCTCTGGGACAGGGAGTGAAGGGAAATTTCCCCCGATGGTACAGACAGTGGTGTATTTTGGTTTTGTGCTGCTCTAGGCAAGAGTAAACCCGAGCACCCCCCTCCCCCGCCTAATCTAAATTAGTCCCACCCCTTCCTGTTTAAGACATTTTGCATAACCTGTCAGTCGCAGGATAAAGCGTGCACGGTGTATGTAGCGGGATGCTCAAGTTCTACCTTTGCAATAGCCACCTTCTCCATTCCTGGCTTGATGGGCTCCCTAGTTCTGCAGCTACAATATCCATTCTCTCCTGCCCTGCCATGCTGTGCACTGGGCCCTCTAATTCTGCAGTCACCAATCTTCTGCCTCGGCCGCTGGGCTCTGTAGCTTGCCCTGCTCTAGAGACATAACCCTGCACGGAGCTTATAGGCTGCACTTTCCCGGACTCACCACCACGGAGGTGCCGATGAGCACGATGACCATCTGGATCTCAGCACTGGGGTCCTGAGGAAGCTCCTCCGCTGCCTGAAGTCAGAAATTTTGGTGCTGGTTTCCCAGGGAGGTCCGACGCACGAACTGCCAGTGCATCCAGACGAAAGTCACACACACCAATACATTGCTCAGCATGTTGACCAGGAAGAGGAAGGAGCTGCAGTCAGCATATATGTAGGAGTAAGCGGCAAAGGCAGACACTTTGGTCCCCCAGTCAAAGAAGCACCAGGTCCAGGGGTACTGGCAGTAATTTATGAATCATTTATAATATAATTTCTTTTTTTTCTCTTATCTAACTGGTTTTGGGCTAGCAATTTTTGGCCCCCCCCCCTGGAAAGTGCCGCCCTAAGCAAATGCCTACTTTGTATGCCTACAAATGTATCTACTGCAAGAGTAGATACACCCCTGGGTACAGACTGTAAAAAAAAACCTGGTATGTGTTTTAAAAGCTAGGTTTACCTTTCCTCACAGGCTTCTGTTGATTTTTGGAAATGACAAAGCAGTGCGTGGCTCTCCCCACACAGCTGTGTCATCACAGATCCTTTGATAGCATCTGTAAATGGAGAAACTAGCCCCCGCAGCAGAGGCACTTGTAGTTTTCAGTGGAATACAAGTGTGGTGATCCTTTCATGCTTTCTCCCCTCCTTGTTACTGAATGTCTGTACCTCTGTACAGACAGTGATGGGAGAAAAAGTCTGCAGGAGCCATAGCATTGCATCCGTGATCCACTTATCATGGTTGCAATGCTCTACTGGCTCCTATGCAAAAAAAAAAATACAAATATTTTCTATTATGTGCATTTTTATTTTTTTTTACTTTACTTTTAACCGATCCCTACTCTATACAAAATAAAAACGTTTGGGCTATACTGTAATGAAACCTCCCCTAGCACTGCATTCCCAACGCTTTAAAATGTAATTTCACAAGCCATGTCAGAAAAACAAAGCACACGCACCCATGTACTAGGGTTGCCACCCGTCCGTTTTTCGCCCGGACAGTCCGGGTTTGGCGTCTTGTGTACGGGTGTCCAGCCAGCGGGCACCCGTACACAAGACACTCTGCTGACACCGGCACTTTAAATTTTCTCGCAGATGCGGCTGCGAGGTCCTTGGTAAGTGCGATCCACGGCAGCCGCATCTGCCTGAAACCGGATCTTCCTCTGAGCTGCGGGCAGCCTGTGTCTGTTTACAGGTGCCCGCAGCTCAGAGGAAGAGTCGGGTGGCAAATCGGCAGCAGCAATGCAGCGTCAGCCTGCAGAGACTCCCTGGAGGGCAGAGCACAGGATTCCAATACAGCAGCAATGGACGGCTGGCCCCGCCCACTAAGGGGATGCTGCCGGGATGAAGTCACATGGGTGATAGCCACGCCCCCTAGAGTGACAAGCCAACACACAGGAGATCCCAGGGTGCTGACAACTCTGCAGCGTTGTGGTATGTATACTGAAGAAATTCAAAACTTAAATGTCATCATCTGAGGACACATAGACCTGTAGCACTTATTTATGTATAAATAAGTGTGTCTGCAGTGTATATTCGTGTAGATGGGGTCAGGGGTCATTAATAAGTAATGTGATTTAAAGAGACCCTGTCACCTCATGCATATCTCAAAACTTTAAAAAAAATGTTTTTGAATAAAGTAGGTGAGGGATAAAAATATTTATTGGTGTTTTTTGCCATTCTGCATCCCACTCGAGACTTCTCTTTGCTTCCTGTCATGTAAACATAACAGGAAGTGAGAGCAAATGTCTCCAAAGCATGCCTCCCAAATTTATATAGAGGGATACTGGCACCAGGTGCTGGAACAGGCAACCCTCTTCCCTAGGTGCTGAGACATTGGGAAAACTGTCCTGGGGATTGGTTGAAATGCACTGGCGAAACTACAAGGGTCGCACCGGTCGCAATTGTGGGGGGCTGGGGGAATGCTGGTAATATTCTGCAGTGCTGACTTTTAGTATAATGTATTGCTGGGACTTGTAGAACTACAAATCCCAGCAATGTATTATATTTTTAAGTAGGCATGCACCAGTGCCAGTACTGGGTATTTTCACTCATGAAAATGCCCCGATACTAAGCGCAGATACCGGTGTTCTATCGGGAACGCCAACGTAGTCGAATTTGCCGACCTCAGCATCTACGCTTACGCACAGACCAGTATTATCGAGGAAACGCATTTATTTACAAAGTTTTTTGTTTAAATCGTTAATTGTGACCATTAATAATATTCCATCATTCGCTGCCATGGACGGCATATTATTGACGGTCAAAATTAACAATTAGAAACAAATACTTTGTAAATAAATGCCGGTTTCCTCGTTAATCCCGTCTGTACATAAGCGCAGATACTGGGTCAGCGTTCTCGACAGAACACCGGCACTAAAATTTTAAACAAGAGGCTGCCCGAGGTCCCGCACTTGCTGGGGACCTCGGCAGCCTTCCTGTTAACCACGCGGTGCCATGGCGGTTGGGGGGCCCTTCATGGTTTCTTACACCGGGGCCCTGAAGGTTCTAGTTACGCCTCTTGAAATCCCAGGACAGTCTGGCAGAAATCAGGATGGTTTGGTGGTATGCCAAAGTGAGGTAAATCTTGCCATTCCGTGTCCCATTCAAAAGATTTCTCCTAACTTCCTGCAGGAACAATAGGAAGTGAGAGCAAATGGGCGCGGTTTAAGGGTAGGGTTGCCACCAGTCTGGTTTTGGAGTCTTGTGTCCGGGTGTCCAGCCAGTGGGCACCCGGACACAAGACACTCAGTGCCGACACCGGCATTTTACATTTTCTGACAGATGCGTCTGTGGAGGTCTTTAGGAAGTGCAATCTCGGGCAGCCGCATCTGCCTGAACCCGGATCTTTCTCTGAGCTTCCGGCAGCCTGTGTCTGTTTACAGGTGCCCGCAGCTCAGAGAAAGGGCTGGGTTTTAGGCAGATTCGGCTGCCTAAGACCATGCTTGCCAAGGACCTCCACAGACGCATCTGTCATTGCCTTCTCCTCCTCCAGCTCCCTGCCCACCTGCGGACCCCTGGTGAGACACTATAGCCCATACAGCCCACATGAGAGCCCGCACAGCCCACCAGGTCACGTGGAGACATCAGTGTGTCAACACAGAACAACACAGAGTATGTAGCTTCATATTATTTTATATTGCTGTATAATGTATTGCTGGGATTTGTAGTCCACTCTAGCTGGTCTCCTCACTCCCTCCCCTGGCTGCCTCTCCTCTATAGTCTAAAAACAAAAATTGCCGCGTGTGGCGCTAGAGTGTTCAGGTTTCACTTGAAGAAAAGGTGGCAACCCTACCATGTACACTAGCCCAAAGTGGTTTTATTTTTGTGGCATCTTTATTTAACATGACACTGAGCATTCCGGGTGTGTATAAGAACAGAATGTTTCTGGTATGTGATAACAGTGGCTCTGTTTGCTCCTCATGTATTAGAAGTGATACGTGCTCCTCTGTGGGATGCGAGTAACTGCCGCCAGACCGGCGACGCCGTCACGTGACTACCCGCACTCCACCACTAGCCGCGCTCCAAGCGCCAGCCAGACTCCTGGGTGAGCGGCGGGTCTAGTTCACAGTCTAGTTCGCTGACGTCACTTCCGGGGCACAGTGGGCGCGTGCAGGGGGGGCCGGGAGCCCAGGCGAATGGTCAAAATGGCGACCGCTCAGTTAACGGACGAAGAGCTCGTCTCTGAGTTAAAACGCTCGGGTGTGATGCCGGGACCGGTGACGGATAACACTAGGCCGGTCTACCTGAAGAAACTAAAGAAGCTGCGCGAGGAGCAGAGGAGTCGAGCGGGGAAGACCCGGGCAACCAACAACAGCCTGGCGGCGGAGGGTCGCTTGGAGAGCGGAGGAGCCCGCCCGCTGGCTGGGGAGGTGACGCATAGGCGAAGCAGCCGACAATACCCGCAGACGGAGGCCGGGAAGT
This sequence comes from Nanorana parkeri, assembly GCF_000935625.1. Classification (NCBI taxonomy): domain Eukaryota; kingdom Metazoa; phylum Chordata; class Amphibia; order Anura; family Dicroglossidae; genus Nanorana; species Nanorana parkeri. The sequence continues at coordinate 176,823 of NW_017307994.1, forward strand.
CTCCGGTGCTGCTGGGCTTCAGCTCCGATGAGTCAGACGCAGACGTCGGCGGCCGCAGGGAGAGAGGCACCCCTCCCCAGACGGCGAGGAACCCGGCCCAGCGGGGCTGTGCGGACTCTGTAGACGGGCGGAAGGCGCCGGTCTGGTGGGGGACGCGCAGGCCGCACAGCCCACAACAACACCGTAGCGACTACGAGCAAGAGGAGGCAAGTAAGAGCCGGGCGGTGAACGGCAGCCGCATTTCCTATTGCAAGGACTATTCGGATTCCGATGAAGAGGAGCCGGCTAAGGACGAGTCACAGTGCCGCCGGACTAGGCGGAGTGTGAACAGGCAGGCCCGGGACAACGGTATGGATCCTCCCGAGCAGGCCAGCAGATCGGGCTGGGACAGGGAGTATAGCCAGGCGTCTCCCAGACATCGGGCGGCCGCCAGGAAGTCTACAGACACAGACACAGGGAAGAGCAACAATCACCTGAACTACAGCCCGGATGGCTCCCGCCTCTATATGGCGAGCAACAGCATTCCCAGCCGGCTCCCTTACTCCAACCATGCCGGATCAAACCACACGTACTACCCGTACAGCAGCCACAAGAAAAAGCCCAACAAGCTGCCCGAGCCCGAGGAAGAGCTACTTCAACAGTTCCGGAGTGCAGAGGTGTCCCCAACGGGGGGCTTCAGTGCCCATTACTTGTCCAGGTTCCTGCTGATCGCGGCCTGCCTCTTTTTCTTCTTCCTGGGACTTACCTATCTGAGGATGAGGGGTACAGGCCTTGCTGGGGAGGAGAGCTGTAAGTATACACAGAATCGGCCTAGCAATGGTATATTGGCAGAGCTGCTTCTAAGATTTCCCATGAGGAAATTGAAGTACTCTAGGCAGAAATCTTATTAACACTTGCACTGGGGCTACCCGGCACTGCTATTACATCGTTAAAGCAGCAGGAACATCTGCTTCTTGCACAGTTATGAACTGTGGGAGATGCCAGCAACTGCCTGCAGAAAATGTGGGGGGCAGATATAAGACCAGTCATTCTACACAAGGGGGGGCAGCAGTGATGATTGGTCCTTTATTACAGGAAGCTGCTGCTGCACCTGGTTTTCTACTGAATTACTGCACAGATCTGGAAGAAAATATATTGAAAACTCCCAAGTTTTAGTTAAAAATGCCTCTTGTATGCAGTGGCGTCAAAAGGGGAATTCGGGACGCACCCGGGTGCCACCATTGGAGGTGTGACACCAAAATGATGGCCAGTCATTTTGGTGTCACCCCCTATGAAAAGCTGGGCACTCAGTCATGGAGGGGACCCGGCGGCATACCTCATCCCGCCGAATGAACGTCCCCTCCTCTTTCTGCCGGCGCCCAGCACCAAGATGGCAGGTGCCAATAAGATGGCCAAGCATGCGCAGTCGACGTCACGCGCATGCATGATAAAATCACGGCGGGGTATCACCCCTTCTCCGCTCCGGGTAACGCTTTGCCCGGGATGCCCCTGCTTGTATGCACAAGGTTTGGTTATCCCAGAGTTCAACTTTAAGGCCTTGTTCACACCAAGCGCGTTCCAAGAGCAGAGCAGTTACCGACCGGAGCAAAACTGCGTCCAATGTATTCCAATGGTATTTTTAGCTCCAGTTCACATCACAGCGTTCCGTTCCAGAGCATGTAAAAAGAACAGCAGAAGGCCCTATTTTACCTGCTCTGGAACGCATCAAAAACGCATGCAAATGCCCTGGAGTGTGGGCGAACTCTTTGGGACATTACCAATAAGGCACCTCTAATGATGTGTGCCCCATGGGTAGCTACTGATTCTTTCTGGAGTAAAGGTTTCATGCAGTGTTACGGTGATGTAGCTGCTGGAGTACACCAATCACTGTGAAGCTCCTCCATCCTGGATGTCTTGTACCTTTTGAAAGAAAAAAATGCAAGCGTTCTGTGATTGGACAAGGGGCATATGAACATCACGAACACCTTGTTTCCTTTGAGAAGAATACATGACCTATCTAACTGGAGGAACTTCACAGCATGCGACCTGCTGTGTTCCAGCCCCTACTTTTAGTTTTTAATGGTGATGTCCCTGTCAGAGGCTGCATGACAGTCAAATGTTTGGCCTCTACATTTTTCCTTTAAAAAAAAACAATGGGCCAGACCTCATTAGAGGTACTTTAACAATACCCCAATAAAGTTTTTGCCCGCACTTCAGCTTAAGTGACCAGTCACACCATCTACAGTGTGTTCTGGTGCATAGATCAAGCTGGGCAGCCTTCTGGGATGGGAGTAGGCGTGTTGGTGCCATTCATGTTAATGGCACCACAGACTCCCCCCGCTCGCAGTGCGATCGCCCATACCGGAACGCGAGGTACAGGAAAACCCTCCATTACAGTGCAATCTAAAAAAATAATGCATGCAGCATTTTTTCAGATTGCACTGCAATGGAGGGTCTGTTGACTTGACTTGCTGTTGCACTCTGATTTTCTTCCAATGAATGGGGCTAGTTCACACCAGATCTGTTGTGTTGCACAGAAAAAAAGTAGTGCATGTTCTGGGTTTTTTTCCCCAACGTAACATAATGGGTCAATGTGAACTAGCCTCATTCATGTCCATTCATTTTTTTGGTGCCCTTCTGTTATCAGTTACGAACATGTATCGCAACGCAACTTTATCCAGTGTGGCTAGGCCCTTAGGAAAGCTGCCCATGTGTAGTAACATCCCACCATTCTTCCTGCTTGGCTGTCTTAATGTGACACTAAACCCAGGCGTTTAAATCTTACAAATGCATTCAAGCACCTTAACTATTAATAAAAATGTGCCTTATTTGTGTATCACTCGGCTGTAGATCCTCAAATCAGCTCTGAATTCCACAATCTCAATTCAAATGAGTAAACTAAACATGAGGTTTTAGTCCATCACAGGAGCGAGCTTGGACTACTTTACAACAGACACTGTTCCATGGGGAACAAAAGTAAGCACCCTCCAGAAGGAAGGACAGTGTCAGCACCAATCCAGAGATGATTTGAGGATCTACAGCCGAGTGATACACAAATAAGAGACCGTTTTTGTTATTAGGGTACTTGAATGTATTTTTAAGATTTAACGCCTGAGTTTAGTGTTGCTTTAAGGGCTTGTTCACACCAATTGTGATGCGTTCCAGAGTGTTAGCTGCTGGAACGCACCGCAATCGCTCACAAAACTTCCCCCTTCGTTCTGGGGCATGGCGGTGCATTGCAACTTAATGGCACCGCGCCCCCCACAGTGCAATCGGATGCATGGCAAAACATTGGCAGCGTTCCGTTCCACTGCAAATGCAAAAAATGCGGCTTGCTTTATTTTTTGCAGTGGAACGGAACGCAAGCAATGTTTTGCATGTCTGATCGCACTGCGGGTGGGGGGAGGGGGCGTGAAAGCGGTACCATTTGCCAATCCCGCTCCAGAACGCAAGAAGTTTTGTGAGCAATTGTGGTGTGTTCCAGGGGCTACCGCTCTGGAACGCACTGTAATTAGTGTGAACAAGCCCTTAGGCTGTATTTCAGCAGTGAGGAACTAAGAATCCTAAAAGGACAGTATTTTTTTTACTGTATATGCAGCCTGACTGCATTACAGTAATAAATGCAAATAGTTAAATTGAGTTTTTGAAGCAAACACACCCACAAGCAAATGCTAATTGTGTGATAGTACAGTTACCTCCCAGAAGAGTTTTTGTAAAGTGCCCAGCTTACAAAACCATGTAATGTATTACAGCAACATCTAAGCAGGTATTCCCTTGGCTGTCATGTAGTCTGCTCCTACCCGGTCCTTTTTTCTACCTATTGGCTGCAGAGTATGATGGGGCTATTGGCATGGACAGAACAGACTGAGTAGAAATTTTATTGTTCGCTCTTTTATTACAGTGTCGTCTTTTTCAGGTAAGCTGGATACTTTACAAATTGTATGTGGTACCTGCACTTTAATGTAGCTGTACATGGAACAGGTTTGCTTTATTATCATATATACTGAAACAACCACTAAGTACCTATTTGGAGAAACTGCTCCCTTATACCACAGCAGACAGTTATGTGGCCAACTGCATAGGCATTTGGTCATGTGATCTATAAGGGTAGAACAGGCCTGTTTGAACCCTTTTCCTTCCCTTTAGCAGAAGCAATACAAATTGTGAGGTGTTTGGTCGTATGTGGCCACCTGAGCTGCATTTTCACTGTCCAAGAGAAGTCATACATATATCATACAGCAGTGGTTCTTGACCTCTCTAGGGCTGGGACGCCTTGGTAATATTTGCCAAGTTCTGGTGCCCCCCAGCAGTAAAATTTAGGGATGACGCAGCTGCTACAGCAACATCTGACAGTGCGGCGGGAGAACTGATACTGCTGCGCCAGGAGGAGCTTCTCGCCTAGCGCAGCAGAAGGCGCGCAGTGATCCACAGGTTGAGAACCACTGTTTTAAGGAGACAATGAAGCCTCTATTCCCATGGCAGTGTCACTCAGGGGGTCCTAATTAAGTGTTTGAAGGTCCCCAGAATTAGCATTTAAATTAAGCTTATAACTGAGCAGCAGTCGGTAATGTCTCAAGTGGTCAACATGGCCAGCTTTAATATTCATTGGACCCTGGGCAAAAATTTTCCTGGGCCTACCTGCCACGCAGTGTCCCCTGCCCTGCACCCACCATGCAATTTCGCTCTCCAGTCAATCGCATAGTAAACAGAATGGTTGTGCAGGGGTGGACTGACTACACGTGTACTGTACCACCCTCAGCCCTGTTCTATGACATCCTTTCCCTGTGTGCTGTACCTGCACAGCCCACATAAAACACAATGCGCAGTATATACACTGCACATGGCTATTTAACCCGTCCACTGTACTGTGAGCAGCCCAGGAGGAGGAGGCTTAGACATGGGGGAGGCTGGTTGTTACTGCACTATATCCCAGCAGGTAAGTTCAGAAGCTCCCTGCTGACACAGGCTCCCCACGCTTTGCTCAGTGCTCGCCACAGTTGCCGGCCAGTGTGCTCCCAGTTCCTCGGCATCTCAAATGCTGGGCAGTGTGTGGCTCCACCGGGACTCCCTCGGCTCTTTTCCCTGGACCGCTCGGCCTGTCAACATGCTTGGGGTGAGTCCAGGAGTGGTGTGGCCATGTCTGTCGGTGGCGGGGAGAGGGAGGGTGTGAGGAGCCCAACTAATCGACTGATCAGCGAATTGATAACGAAAAATAGTTGACAGACCTATTTTCTTTTTCGATTAGCTGTTTCAGCCCTACACTACCCCATACATGTCACTGTGTTTTGAACTACTGCCAAGGTTGGGTTGTGACGCAATTACATTTATTTAAGGGCATTTGACTCAGAGAATTGGGATTGGAAGACTGCATCCTGTTATATTTCTGCTTGCTAACCACATGGTAGATGTAGTTTGTATGTGCAAAACACTGTTTAAAATGCATACTGCAAAATACACTTTACAAACATCTTGTAATGCAAATTATTTTCCTTTAGAAACTGTATTTTTTTGTATTAATGTTTAACAGGTTAAGAGCCCATGAGTGCTTTTCTTGCGCTCATTTTCTGTGTGGGTTGAGTTTTTTTGGATACTGCAGAGTGAATGGAAATATATTGAAACTGCACAGTGTGTTCCTGTTTTTGTAAATGGTGGAGGTGGAACATTATACCGACATCTTATACCATTCTATAACTCAAGCCACGAAATTTTCCCACTGGATATTCTGCAAAGATTTTTTGTTAGTTTTTAGGCCATACTTAATAATTAGGAAGAAAGAGATCCTGTCAAGATAAAACACTAGCTACCTGCAGAAATCAAATTTTCTGTGCAGTTGCGGTCTAAACTGAAAGATCTTTCAATGGACAGATCAGTTGAACAGGGAAAAGCACTACTAGACTATGGTCTCAGTTCCAGCTAATCTTCAGGGGACTGTAATGATTGGCTGGGAAAATCCAACCTGGCTAGTAAAATTAATTCTTCCTAGACAGGGTTTATCTGAACAGGTTGGAGAGTGGATTTAAATTTTGACTTTTAAAGGTGCGTGCTCCAGGACTATTCTCTTCATTTATGCTGCACTATTAGTGAGTCGGTGATCAGGAACAAGTATGCAGGTCAGTGGACTTGAGTTCCCTACTTTGAGCTCATTTGACGCTATGGATCTGATAGGTCATTGAGAGAATACTACAAACTAAACTTATTTCTCTAAAGTCACCAATCAGATGTAAACTGTCAGGACAGGTTTGACTAATTGATGTCTGGAGGGAAGTAACTCTAGGCTTTTGAGCTTGTACTGGGATAAGTAGCATTGGAAGCATAAGAGTGATGACTTAAGAGCTTGTGCTGTTAAAATTAAAGAATTTGATATGACTTCAATTGCATCCTAACCCATTATTGATGTGTAATGCTAAAATGAGGTTGACGATTTACAGTAGATGAAAACTCAACGCATAACTACGCTATGGCAATGCTTACCCGCTGTTAAGCATGCTGTTTATGTAAAAATGACATTTATAAAGTACCTCTTTGCTTTAGTTTCCCAGTGGTCACATTACCAATGTGTCTTCTCTTTCACCCTAGCTTTGGGTGGATCCTATAAGGCACCTGGCGCCAGTGTCGCAAATCTCAAGACCTGTCCATGTTGACACCCAAAATCATTCCAGTAATCCCAACCTTGCTCCTTCCTTATCCCTATTAAATAATGTCCATCAAACTGAAGGGAGGAATAGCACCGGATCTGTGTGGCCAGTCTTGATTGCACAGGAAGAGGCAGGCCTTGAGGGGCACACTGATAATGTGGCGTTGGAATGGCAAGGCAAACTGACCACAGAGATGCCAGGTTACCATTACATTGTATCTGCCCCTATATCTAAAAGTTCTTGACTTCAACTAAGCGGCTCCAGTGTCTAATAATCGATGAAAATAAAGTGATATTGAAGTCCCAAGGATTTTAAGCTATTTCAAATGTTGATGAAATAGCTTACAATGGATGCTGCTCCTTCATGTTTAAAAGTTTTTTTAGTTTCCTGCAGAATCAGCTGGTCACCTGCGTACTGGTCCTAACTTTTCTTTTTTAGTGACTCATTTCTCAAGCAGAGTGCTATGCAGTCACCCTTGTATGTGCTGGTAAGCTGTGTGCGTCTCTACAAACACACAGACACAGCAAATAAAGCTGCTTCCCTCTCCCCTGGCCCCCTCTCCTCCCTTCTCCAAGCTAGTAGATGAACAGTTGCTGGAGTCTGCTCTGTCCTTTTTGTGAAATTGTACTGGGCCGGAGGTTCAGGGTAGCTGAGAGACTTGGAAGCAGCTGTACAGAAACATGATTGTTTTGGGCAAGAATGTAAAGCAATCCTTTGCTGGGCAATGTATATTTGTTCTGGATTCATTATTGAAAAAAGTTTGAGTATTTAATACTACTTTAAAACATTTCCACTAGTGCAGTGCTTCCTCATAATTTTACTAGAAAGCGATCTATAAAGTGCTATATGTATCAAATAATACACCGTAAATAGCAATAAGTCAAATGTGCAATCCAAAGTCATCAGTTGACTGATGCAATTGTGTGAAGTTGATGTATTCCTTTGCGATTCTCCCAAGTACTGTGTCATTTTCATGAATCACTGTGTTGCTCCGCCTCAGTGAAAATTGCATATACTTTTATTTCACAGGGTTAGTGCATTTAATTTCTTATCCAATAACTCCAGTTAGGATCTGGTTACTTTTATATGTGTGTGTGTGTACAATGATGCATGCACGCGTTCCTTGGATTATAATGGACAAAAGCCCTAGGCACACATAAGTAAGCGTATGCTTTCACTTCAGGATAGGGGATTCCCTTTTTTTTCCCCCCTAATGGAGATGTCCACTGTCCTGTTTTATAACGTAATTTCTGTTTAAAAAGTAAATATGAAGAATAGTTTTCATGTTAGGCAGGCTTCTCAAACCCAACCAAAGTATTCAACTTGTTCACTCCTTCACATGACTGTTCATGTATCATATAGAGGCAGATTTCAGCCTGAAATTTCTGATTTTACGGCTTAGTTAATTTCTGTCTCACAACTGGTTTTCCTCACCGCTAGTTTTATGAAGTATGTATATTTGTAAGCATGTGTTTAAAACTGAACATGTACCAATACGTAATGATTTTTACCTAAACGGTTGTTTTTTTTTTGTTCCCTCAGTACGAAATCCTGATGACCTTCCTAGTAATGTAAGTATTAAAAATATTGTAAACCTTTTTTCTCCTTCTAGGCTTAGGGGGTAATTTATAAACAGGAGTGCATTAAGGCCACTTTGTTGGAGTTGAAAATTGATTATGGCTTAATTTTAAAATGTTATTCCTTGTGGTTATAATTAAACCATTTCATCCAGTTATGTATTTTAAAATATTGCTGATGAAATGCAATCTTTGTATTGGTGTCTCACAATCTTGCATACCAGAAATCAGTGATCTGAAGTCATGCTGATAAAACATTGAGTGCTAATTGTATGGTCCAAGCATATTAACTGAGCATACAGAAATAAAAGTAATAAAAGAAATTGCAAATATCAGTAGAAGCTAATCCAGTGTAATAATCTATAGATTACATGGCAACACGACGATGAAGGACCCAAATTGATTTGTATAGCTGTGTAAAAAGAGTATAAATATGAAGTATGCAGGTTAATATGCCAAACTAATCGGTAATAATTGTAGAAGTTGCAATATATCTTGCTATCAGGGTATCTCTTGCAACCCTCAATGCAAACATATAATCGAAAATGAAAAGCGCAGCACTGGTGAATAGATCACTGCTCCTGCTTGCCCCTGGCAGATACTGAGCATGTGTGGTTGGCAATCCCAGCACATGGCAAGGCACACCACCATGTGTTCACTCTCAGTAGCTGAACAGAATTAGAATTGTTTGGCAGATAACTGTTCACATTTATGTACTGTATGTTACAAGTGTGCATTTATCAGAATAGAGATTTGATTTGCAACCAGCTACTGTGCTATACATACTATACATTTTATTTCTACTATATGAAAGAAGGATAAGATGCTGGCTACAGTTCATTTTACTTTTAGCGCATATGTTGGCTATTCCTTTAAGGAGAACTATGTAGCAGTAGCTTGCAGTATACTGAGCTTAGGGTGACTGGAGGACGCTAGTTTGTCTCCTCCCGTAACCCTAAGGAGAACTATGGGAAAAAGCCTTAACCCCATAGTTCTCCTTTAATGATACCCCTGAATGCCAAGCTGTTCTGATTTGGCAAAACTTCAGCACTTTGTCATTGTGATGAAGCTTGCCTGCCTGACCTCTTTCCTTCCACACATTTCCTGTTGGTTAGTGAGGCTAAGGGCCACTTGGAATGTGTGAGGGTGGGAATTTGTGTTACGCCCTGACACCAATATCTGGATTGGATCAGAGCTTTGCCTGGCATTTGAGAAAACCAGAAGATACTGAAAGCTGCTGCAGGTATGCTCCATTCTTACCAGTTAGTAACCTTTAGTATTCTTAAAGAAAGTCTTTAAATCTGATGTCTGTGTCGAAAGAGCAGTAGAGGAATTGAACTTGGTACTGGTACATATTTGACGCCTTATGTTGTCAATGGCATTGTGCTCACCTACTGTTTGTATTTATTTTTTGCTTGTTTTTCAATGTTTCACTTTTTGTTTTCAGACTGAGAAAAATCGGCTGATTAATACTCTTCATAAACTTCATGATAAATTGGCTAAGACAGCAGGTAAATATTGCATCTAAGAAAATAACACAGCGTTAAGGTTGAGCAAATAAATAATCAAACATCCAGTGTTATAAGTGCACGAGGTATTTATAATCTTCCAATGATACATATATAAATATAATTGAATGAACAAATGTGAATATTATGAACCTAATCAATTAGAACTCTGTGAAAAATCTTCAGTGATTATCCTTCAATTCTCAAAAATATACAGTCCATAGAGTTATAGATACACTGTGGCAAAAACAAATTTATTCAGTGTCCATAAAAATTGATACTTTGTAGATCAGTCCCAGCAAGTGTCAGTGAAAAAATGTGTTTAAATAGATTCAGTGAAAAACACTTTAAATAGTGGAGGAAGCGGTTCTTATTCTCAATCCACCATTCTCTCGATCTGCCCGCCCGAATATTCGGCAGATCGAGAGACGGGGTCGATACCTTTCAGCGGGGCTACACTTGCTCACTACATCTGGTGAGTAATTATAGTCATCAGGGCAAACACAGGAGTGACTCTTTCAAGTGACGACAAACTACGATCTATCCAAAATGAGAAACCTTTGTGCACTTTATGGAAACGGTGACTCTCTAAGTGAATTGATTTATTTACTGTCTTATGCTGTTTTTTTGAAAACCTTTTTTCTTTCCCAATTCTTGTAGGAGATTATATGTGTGGTGATGTAGAGTATGGTCGTATTTCTATCCAGGAGGCAGCTGAATATTTACAGGTTGGTACTGTCCTTTTTTAGCGCTCCCTGGCTTTTGTCATAAGAATCCTTAACGGAGAACTATGAGGTGAGTGCTTTTCACTCACCTCATAGTTCTAGCCGACCTGTGACAATGAGACTGTCACAGGTCGGCTCAGTAGATCGGGAGGTGAGCGAACACATACCAGCGTTTGCTCACTTCTCGATCCTGTCACTGCTCTCTGCCGTGACAGGGGAGGGGCTGGACTCCCCCCAGCACTGACTGGCAGAACGGACGGGGGAGGGTGCGGGTACAGCTGGCTCTGCCTCTAGATAGGCAGAGCCAGCTGTCACTCGCGCAGCTGGGCAGATCCAGACATAATTGTCGGGATCCTTTTCAGCCGCATCGTCTCAGTATACCGCAAGCTGTAGCTCGCGGTACACTGAGCTTAGGGTGATGGGAGGCCTTAACCCCATAGTTCTCCTTTTAATGCTTTTTTCCCTGTTTTTTTCTTTTCATTGCAAATACATTTTAAACTTAAAATTACACTCCTGTGTAACTTACTCCCTCTATGCATTGCAAAGCTTAGTGTGTTGTAAGGATTCCAGGCATTGTTGTGGCGTACCAATTTGTCAGTAATCTGATCTGAGAACCCCTTTACTTAGATTTGCTCTTTTTACACTTGTATAAACGCATAACAATATTTTATTTGTGAATTATATTCACGTTCTAATTTAATTTACAATCTGAATTCAACAGGGGCTTGGTCAAGAATATGTCAGTCAGTTTAACAACTCCTTGAGATGGATTTTACAGTCTGGAAAAGATGTTGGAATAAAGTAAGTGTTTGTTTTTAATATAAACATTCCTTCTTCCATAGTGTGTAAAGCAATTGATACCACCCTTTTATTTATTTATTTTCTTTTATACTTTTGTCCTGCTGTCAGGGGTTGTGTATACAGTAAGCAAATATGAATGCCCAATGCAGAGTTTCTTGCTTTTGTAGTGCTTCACAGCAAGTTTTGAGTTACTATTCTGTCTCACAGGGCAAGTGTGAACTAGTTGACTCATTAAAAACTGCATTCCCTTTGGGGCTCCTGTTTTATCCCCACAGTAAAGTGTATTCTTTTTAGTACATTAGGGAAACGGGGATTTAAATATAACCCCTATACCCAGCATGCCTCAGGTGGTGTGGGTTTTTTTTTTTTTCTCCTTCCCTTCATTCATTCCTTCTCAATCAACTTCAAGATTTATCTGTAAAAAATAAGGGAAGGCAACTGGACTTGCTGTATTTTTCTTGACTACGTTTCACTGGACATCCAACCAGCTTTCTCAAAAAAGCTGGTTGGATATCCAGTGAAACGTCAAGAAAAATACAGCAAGTCCAGTTGCCTTCCCTTATTTTTTACAGATATACCATGACCTGCATGAATGAGAACCTTCAGACGTTCAATCAAGATTCCTCACTGCTTGATCTGGTCTATACATAACAGCTATCTGGATTGCTGTTTCCCCAGCCTAGCTTTAGATTCCATACGCAGACCCAACTGGATGGGTCTTATCATTTTCAAGTAATTTTCCGAATGCTAACTTTGTGACTTATGAATTTTTGCCAAATGTGTTTTACAAACATTTTGTTTTAAACAGATGTTCTGGGGACATAGAAGATGATGTTGCTTTAACTATCACCAGTGTAAAGTATTTGGAATCTACACGGCCACAGATGTCCTTTTTCTGTCGCATCCGACGCGCATTTATTACTGTAGCCTGTAGGCTGTCCCTTTTACCTCTAGGTAATTTTTGTCTTTTGTTGTTCACATATGATTGTGATAAATTGTGGAACTCTTTTAATAACGTTTAACTGTAGCACGCCTTATGGTTCTTGCATCCATCAGGAGTATTTCTATTTAGCCCCTATGAATACTAAAATGGCTATTTTTTAAAGACTTTTGGGCAGGAGATGGTTTTTCATTAAGAGTATCAACATTTTATTTTAAAAAATGTTTTATATGCACATGACTGCCTTTCATCTTTGTGGGCTACATGAAAGAGGTTGATATAGTTAAAGAGCACTAGAGTGCATAGACAGCCTAGTTCTCCAAGCAGATGTATCCTCACAGGTCTGTCAGTGGAGGCTGGAGAAATAAAGCCGCATGATAAACTTTAACTTCGCCATGGCTTTAGATATTGGTAAGGGAACAGGCACTTTTTGTGCAGGGAACGGTTTTGTCACTTATGGTGCACTTTATTCAAAACCCTGATATTTGCAAGAATGGAGAGACTGGTTAAATCTCTAAAAAGTGTACTGTTAATCTAGAGAGTATATATGCATTTCACATGTGATGTGATATATATGTATGTGTGTAATATATATATATTTATATTGTTATTATTCAGGTATTGCTACAGTTTGGGCTGTTCTTCGATATATGAAATATCGTTGGGCAAAAGAGGAGGAGGAAAATAAACAAATGTATGACCTGGTCATAAAAATTATAGGTAAGCCCTAAATATGGTTTAGTCGCTTTTGGATTTAAAGGGATGTTTAAATGCTTACTAAAAGGCCTCACCAGTTCTGCAGGGTATATGTAAGTAGTCCACCTCCTAATAGTCCCTCACTACCCTTAGGCTACATCGTTTTAAATCTATAGCTTTTTATTGAAGAATATCAATATACAAAATAGGTGCTATGAGGGATTATCTCATAGCTCCTGTCTGCTTATTTAATACATTTTCCTTGTGCACCACCTAGGCCTTTTCTAAAGGGTTTTGCACTGAGCAATCAGAAGTGCTCTGCTTGATGGTGAGAGAGATATATAGATATATTCTAGTATATTTTAGTGAGCACATAGAGTTACTGTTGCACTTCTATTTTTGATATTGCTTTCATATTTTCATGTTTGCTGTTCATAGCCATGCATTGTGAGAGAGGGGTAAAGCGCAACCATTAAGTGGCACTGCAGTAGTAGGAAGCAAAGCTTGCATGTGTAATAAAATATGGCTGCCTCATATGTCCCTATCTGATTACAAATTGCTCAGAAACATGGTTTTAAAATACACAAGATTTGCATATAGCTAATGAAGTGTGTTAGTGCTGCCACTAACTTAAGCCTTACATTGGTGGCAGTGAAAGGGTTAAACTGTGTTCAAAAAAAAAAAACCCCAGTGTGTCCTTAAACAGGCAAATTGGTCTGTTGTCATTTTGCCTGACTGCTATATTTGGTTTTCGCATCTAGGCTTTATTGACCTGTGGCCATGAAAGTATTTCCGATTTAAATTTGGTGAAAGCAGACTGTAAAGTTGTTTTATAGGAATCTTCCGTGGATTGACTGTTCAGTCAGCATGCACATGTATAACTATGTACCTAAAAATATCTTAACTTATAAAAGTAGGAAAGTTTGTATATATTTAGCAAGTGTCCAATTTTTGCAAGGGCAAAAAAAAGGTCATGTAGATAATTATTTTCAGCTGTTTGCATTTTTTTTCTAGATGTTTTGAAAAGTCATGGTGAAGCTTGTCAAGAAAACAAAGGGCTTGATCCATACACACCAATCCCACATGTGAGAGACTCATTGATCCCAGCTTGTGACAGGTTAGTATTTGTCAGTATGGCAAAAATTTGTAAATTGGTTGGAAAGTAAATCTAGTTTTCATTTTACTGTTTATAAAACCTGAATTGCTTATTTCTCCATCATCCATTGAGGAACACAGCTTGGAGGACTGTATGATGCATATGGGTATGCTGCTGCCTACAGGAAAATGGACACTAGGCAAAAAAATTTACATTTGAAACTTTAAGGACATAACCCCTCTCACCTTACACCAGCCAGTTTCACATGGTGTTCTCAGGAGAATGGATGTCTCCTATTTTTTTGTTTGTTTCTTTGGAGAGATTCTTCTCTCCAGCTGCCAGTTGATTCATACAGGATACAATTAAATCCTGGAAGTCTCTCTAGTCGGCTGACAAAACTGGTAGATTCATGCCAGATAAAATGTAAATCCTGGACGTTTCTCCAGTGGTCCGGAAGCAGGTCATCTCTAGTCTCAGTGATAATGAATGCGGTGGTCCTGAATAGGGATTGACTGATTATCGGGGCTGATATTCCTAACTTTTTTCTTTTTTATCAGTATCTGTTACATGTACCAATATTAAACACTGCAAATTTCAGCCGGTTCTTAAGTAACTAGCCGCAATTTGCTCAGTGGGTGCCTCTGTCTGGCCGGCATCCTCGATCAGCTGACAGAGCAATCAGAAAATCTATGTAGGAACAGAGCTGGCAGCCAGTGACCTGCTGGCTTTGTTCGGTATTCTGATGGTGGCCGCTGTCGGAATACAGAAATTGCAGGGGAAGCAATAGCCAGCCTGCTATTGCAATTTGAAACAGCCAAAAGCAGGCTGGCTATTGCTCCAAGCCACTGCGAATCAGTCGGCAGATAACTCTCCTTCAGGTCCGACCTCCCTCTGCTCCCCTGTGACAGACAGTATGCTGGTCCCGGGCTCACACCGGAGCGCGGGACCAGCTTGACAGCGGGGGGGAGGGGGGAGCGTGCGTCACAGGACCTCATACAAGCGATCCGCCGGCTCTAGTGCTTTGAAAGGTACATGTCAGACACGCAGGACTTCCCGCGCTCGTTACTCAAGTACGGCTTCAGCCCTGTGTGGATCTGTTTGTGTGTAAGCACCTTGGATTTGCGATTGAAGCATTTTCTCTATCTAGAACAGAAGAGCTTCTCGTCTGAGCAACTTCTGCTGTGTTCCACAAAGTGAGCCCTGAATTTGAAGCAAAAAGATTGCTATAGAGGCAACAAAACTTGTGTAATGCAGAAATAGATGTGCCATCAGAGTTCTGTGGAATCAGATGCTTTCTGCAATGGGGGGGGGGGGG
>NW_017307994.1:193028-204116 GCF_000935625.1 Nanorana parkeri
TGGTGGGTGCGAATGTTCCCCGAGGGGGGGGGGGGGGGGTAGAGAAAGGGGAAGATCATTCAATTCTCAACGGTCATAACTGTATCCTTAAAGCAGAACTCTAAGCACAATTTTTGTTAAGCCTTGCAGTGGTGCTACCCCTACGCTGCAAAGTTCAAGTGCTTGATTTGTGTCCTAGGTGCTAAAGATAAGTTCTACTCATTGGATCCTTGGGGCCGGCTTGCTCTTAGACTGGTCCCCCTGGAGCCTCTCTCACCCTCTGCTGCAGCAGTCTAAGGTCCTGTAAATCATCATGTTCTGTACACAGTGTATAGTTGTGAGGATACTGAGGAACATTCCAATGCTGCAGCATATGAGGAGAGAGGTCTCTGTGACCAGAGAAGGAGGCAGCCAGCTCAGGCGGTTTGGGTGAGTAACAATCAAACTTGCCATGGTTATTGGTTAGCAAGAATGCATGCTGAAAAACTAGCATGGTACAAGAGGGCATTTCAGATTTTGCTTATTTATGTAGGTAGCATTCCAGTGAAGAATTAAGCAAACAAATTGCCATTTACTGTGAGTATTTGGTATTATTTTATTTTGGTATTGGTAAAAGCGTGTGTGGGTTTTTTTCTCCCCCTTGAAAGACCGTTATAAATTGGTAATCTGTTCTTCAAAAATATTATTTTTAATTCCTTTTTTTTTGGTTCTGCCATTTTTAATTTTTTTAGGAAAAAAATGAACAGCGTTTGGAAACGGGCAGTTGAATTTGTGGCTGCAAATGAATCTCGTATACGGACTGAAACACAGAAAATAGCAGGAACAAACTTCCTTGTGTGGAAATGGATTCAGCCTTCTTCATGTGACAAAATCTCAGCCATACCTTCAAAAGTATGGCAAGGACAAGGTAACGTGTGTTGTGGTATTTCATTTTTGGGAGGGGGGTTCTCTTTTTAGTTCATTTTCGACGCATGCATCCTGTTAGAGAAGTTATGCTACTACTGTCCAGCCAGCCCACCAAAACCCTTCCACCTACCAGCAGTTTTGTAGGAAAGCAGTACCAGGTGCAGGTTAATGGACTCCAAGAAAAGAGCTTGAGTACAAAATTTTAATTTATCATCCATTGAGGTACACAGGAAGTCTCTTAAACCTGTGAGATTTCAGCGTTTTGTTTACTGTGTGCAGACCCAGGAGAACAAAAAAAGTCTAATTTTTGCCTTTGGCATCCGATGTGGCCGGAGTCTCCACTTGGTAAACCCTGGAGAATGTGTGAACATAAGAGCAGCTTAATGATGAAAAATGCAAGAAGCACTCACAGATCTAGTAAAGCACGCCTTGTCAGGAAAGGGTCAAAACTGATCTTAAGACCATAGGCATGGATGGTCTGCCTTAACCACCTAGAGATGGTGAAAAGAAGCCAGTACACCCTTTTAGGGTCTATCTGGGATGAGAGCTAGACTTGGCCCAAACCACATTTCAGACAGTAAAGGGACATTTTTCCTTTTTGGTGAACTGGAGCCAGGAAGAGGAATGGAAGAACAAATTTTTGGTTGAAGTGAAAGGCAGAAACTACCTTGAGTGAGAGAGAAGTCCTGGGTCTCAACCCCACCTTGTCTTTATGCAAAACCAAAAAGGGATTCCTTGCAGGATAAGGTTGTTCAGACACTCGCCTTGCAAAGGTGATGGCTACAAAATACACCACCTTGTGGGCTGTTAGAGCAGAGGAATTTCTCTCTGTTCTAATACGTTTAATGGGACATGGTCAGATCCGCAGTGGGAATGGGACCACTTCCATACAAAATTCTCAACAAACTGATACAAGGATAGTAAGTGCTTAGAAGGAGCAAATAACTTAACATGATGATTCCAATCGCCATAGAGAAATGGTTGCTGAAGCGGTGCACAGAGAAAGTCTCTGTGGCCTTAGGAGTTTAATTTCAGTGTAGTCTTCAGCCATAGATCATTTAAAAGATTAGACTGTTGCATCTACCAGAGTGGTGTGCAAACTTTAAAAAAAACATGGAAAGGAATTTGTCAAAATTGGAGCAGACAATCTGGACCAGCTGTGCATGGCAACCAATCGGCAACCCTTTCATTTTCAAATCTTAACTGAGTAAATAAAAGCTGATTGGTCACCATGGGCAACTGCTCCAATTTTGGTAAATTGCCCCCACACAATGTGCATACTGCTGCTCGAAAGAGTTAATTGTGAAATGCTGCATATGACTATTTCATGTTTATCACTTTAAGTATGAATCAGAATAATAAGAATCTATTACTAAGCACATTACAAAATAGATTAATATGTCCTTTTGTGTCTTTAGCTTTCCATCTGGATAAAAGAAATTCTCCTCCAAATAGCCTGACCCCCTGTTTAAAGATACGCAATATGTTCGATCCAGTCATGTAAGTATATTGCCATTTTAACATTTAGAAAAAAAATTAAATAGCCCTCTTCAAAAATAGATATATTATATGCATTAATATAAAGTATTGATGAGTCATTTTGTTACAGTGAAATTGGCGATCATTGGCATTTAGCAATTCAAGAAGCGATTTTGGAAAAATGCAATGATAATGAAGGGATAGTTCACATTGCGGTGGATAAAAATTCCAGAGAGGTAACTACTTTTACCATTTTTCTCAATGTGCTGCTCTAGTCTCTTCTTGACGAGCATTGATGTTTTTGGTTTTTGTTTTTTTGTTCCCAGGGATGTGTTTATGTAAAATGCTTAACCCCAGACTATGCAGGAAAAGCTTTTAAGGCACTACATGGATCCTGGTTTGATGGTAAGAAACACAATTATTTTAAATGCTACCTATTGGGATCTTTTAGGATAAATCTGATTTGTGTTACTATATAAAAATAGTGAGATGAGATAAGGAAATTAAATTTGACAGGTCCTCCCCGCCTGAATAACCGGAAGTTACCCAACATATAGAACTGGTGCGGGCCTGTTAATTTATATTGAACAGGGTTGCATTGCAGTACGGTTGTGAGCTTCCTTCCCCCTTAGAGTCTGATACAAAGTCTGTTACCTGCATTGATGCAGAGCTGTGCTGAGAAAGAAGTGTTTGGGTACTAGTGGCGAATGGCGTGACTGTCCTGTGACAAAGCCAGGTGATGTGCCCAGGAACTATTGGATAACTTTCACTCTGCTCAGCGGTGAACACAGCTTTTCTGCCCAATCCTTCATTAACCTCCCTGGCGGTATTCCCGAGTGTAGCTCAGGGTTACTCTTCCACACCATAAGCAATAACTCCGAGCTACACTCGGGAATGCCGCATAGCATTTACTTACCTTGTCCCTCGAGCCGTGCTGTGTTCTGCGGCCGATGCTGGCTTCTGGGTTCCGTCACTTGCGAGCGTACGCATCGCAGGGGGGCGGAACCGGCGGCATATTAAAATAGACCGAAAAATGACATGAGAAAAATAAAAAATCATACCGCCAGGGAGGTTAAATAAAACCCTTACTGGGAAAAGTTTGTATGCTGCCTTTTCAGTTGACCTCTTGAAAACTACTGGTTGCATGGCCACCTCTGCCTTCAGTACTTTGTGAAATCATGCATCCAGTGAAAGCATAACTGATGTACGTACATTGTACCCCTAAAGTGTTAAAGCCATTGTTCCACTTGAAAAATGGACAAATATTATTTTCAGAAAGAAAAATCAGCAGTAGTAACCTAAATATTTCTCCTCATGCAGGTTTCCTTTAATGCGGTGGGATTGGGCTGTCTCGTTATGCTCTTGTTGTAACTCCTGTGCATGTGTACAGGATTTACTTTCTCGGCACAAAATCGTGCTGACTGCATGGAGCTGCACCTGTATTGCTTAGTACGTATTGACAGAAAAAATTGCTGGCAGGGAGAAGCATTTATGGCAGATGAAACACAGCGGAATTTACTAAAACTGGAGCAGCTGTGCATAGTAACCAATCGGATTCTATTTTCAGCTTGTTAAGCTTTGTAAATGAAAGATAGAAGCTGATTGGTTTGTTGCCATGCACGGCTGCTCCAGTTTTAGTTCATTCCCCTTTTAGTCAAATTAATGCATTACCATTTATTCTCCTGCAGGAAAGTTAGTGACTGTGAAATACCTGCGACTAGACCGATATCACCATCGATTTCCACAGGCCATCACATGCAACACTCCTCTGAAGCCGTTAAACAAACACATGAACTCTATGTCGCAGTTAAATCTTCGTGGTGGCACATCAAATTCTCAGTCGTGAGAAATCTTTACGTCATTGACTGTTGTTTGCAGCAGGGGTGGGGTCCTGACTTGCATCTGTCTTCCTTTTTTTCTTTTTTTCCTCCCTCCCGGATCTTCAGTATATCACACTTCCAGTGACAGTTCAAGTTGTATGAGAAATTGAGTATGCATCCAAAGGACAATACAGGTGTAAAAAAACAAAGAAATGTCAAGTGTTATTACAGCGGCGTACAATGTCTTTATAGATTTTTTTTTTTTTACCTTTTTGGACGTTCATGCATTGTGAACTAGATGACTGTTTTCTTAAAATGAAAAGCGGATAATTTATTGAATTCCTATGGGATCCTGCACACTATTTTTGTCATATATAATTATATACCCTAATATTATAATTGTAAATTTTGAGGGCGACTTCTGCTGCTGTAGATAGTGATTTTGTTACAGCTGAAGTGCAGGGGCTATCTGGTTTTGTTTGAGGCAGGAAATATGGACAATATTTTCTGGTCGTTTTTTTTTTTTTTTATTTAAATGTAAGTAATGATGGTGGCGGCAAGTCTTGTGCAAATGTCTGCTTCAAAGCAGTAAATAAGCTTCCTATTTTATTCATATTGTTATTTTATATAATAAATTGGCTGCACCATCTCATTAAGGTCAAACAGCCAATTACCTTTAAAAGTATTAGATACAAAGTTTAAATATCTTTTATAGGTTTTATATAAAATGTCTGACTTGGTTTCTTGTGAGGTCTGATACCAATTGTAAAGAATTCAAATTATTGTGAGCAATAAATAAGCAATTGGCAGATGCTGGACAGTGTAATTGGTGAACTGTTGTATTTATTAAGAAGTATAATGCCTGTGACAGTATGGCTGGTACTCCAGTAGTAGGATAGGAATACATGACTACACTTGTGTGTGCTGTTACAATGGGCTATAAATCACCTAAGCTTGTATACATACAGAAATGGAAGTTGCTTGTGTTCCTTATAATTTTTTTTTTTTACTTTAGGAGCAGTAAAGTGTACTTCTGTATATTGTACATGACCGGTTTATGTTTTTTTTGTATATAAAGCATTGTTTACCATGACAAAGGTCTGTCATTCTAGTTTTGTAATATCTGCAAGAGCTTGCATGGTAATGCTTAGTCTCGAGCAACTTTCATACTATATTACAATTAAATAACAATTACTGCTTTCATAGCAGTTGCCTTAACATTGGCGTGTCATCTTTTTATGTATACGGAGCAACCTCATTTATTCAAAATCTGTTTTAGTTTGGTGTTCTTGGGGCGATTCAATGCAATAACTCCAGTGGAATTTTCATAAGGGTCTTGGATGCTTACTCTTGGTGTATTTCTACTTTTGCAGGCAAATTCTGATGACACCTTCACATAGCATAACTTTAAAAAAAAAAAAAAAAAAAATTCTGCCTTTTTCAATGGGATTTTTACCAGTAAAACCCATTTCGGCTTGCCCCCTTATGTCAAGGGTGGCATTGTGAGAAGTTTTCTATATTTAACCCTGTCCTGTGCTGAAAGTTCTCAGTTGTGAACTATACAGGTGAAACTCGAATAATTAGAATATCATGCAAAGTTCATTTATTTCACTAATGCAACTTAAAAGGTGAAACTAATATATAAGATAGACTCATTACATGCAAAGCAAGATAATTCAAGCCGTGATTTGTCATAATTGTGATGATTATGGCTTACAGCTCATGAAAACCCCAAGAACCCCAAATCCACAACCTCAAAAAAGTAGATTATTACATGCAATCAATAAAACAAGGATTGTACAATTTAAACTGTTCAGAATAGCCTCCTGGCTTCTCCAAAGAAAATCAAAAAGGTACGAAATATTAATTTTAGGTATGCTTTATGAATGGGAACACATAGTGGGGTTGTCTCATTTACTGCTAAAGTGCAATGCACTATACCAGGTGTGTCAAATCGTGGGCCGCATCAACATTATGGTTGCCCTCAAAGGGCCTGTAAGACTATATAAATGTATCTAATCTTTATAATAATTGCCTCTGCATTCAATTATCACTGGTTTTAGTAATAACTTAATACCTAGATCAAAAAGTAGAAGTCTAGGAAATGGCCTGGTGGGCCGGAGTCAGCTCCTGGGCCTTGAGTTTGACACATGTGCACTATACAATCTGATTGTAAAATCTCATTTAGATTTACCAAAACTATGTAATATGAGGGGAAACCTAAAACATGCTTACAATTTGTATCATACCAAATGGGCCCTTGACCTTAGAGCTGCAACAGTTAATCGATTTAGTCGATTAAAATCGACGATTGAAAACGTTGGCAACGTTTTCAATCGTCGATTCGTCGGCTATCGATTGATTTGCCTGTTCGGGGCTGTTCCGGGCTCCACATGCGGCCTGAGCCACACGTCACACGCTGCTCCCGCTGCGGCCGCCGTGCCCACGGCACAGGCCGCGTAAGCCACGCCCAGCGCACAGGACGCTGAAGCCGCGCACGCCGCTGCTCTACTTCCTGACGCGATCTCCCTCACTCGTCGCTGAAGTACATTATAGTATAATGTACTATTGCTACATTCCTCTATAGCTGCTGGTATTCTGCACTGCGCCGCTGTATAATGTACTATATTGCACACCACACTTTTTTTTTACTTCCACCGCGCCAAGCTTGCTCCCGTGATGGACTACAATCTTAACACAAACTAGTCGTCAATCACTGGAGCCTTTTTTTTTATTATCCGATTAATCGAACTTAATAATCGGCCAACTAATCGATTATGAAAATAATCGTTAGCTGCAGCCCTACTTGACCTACATAGTTTATGGTAGATCCACAAGAAACTACGATCATTTAGTATAGGACATGGTCTGCTTTAAACCATGAAAAGGACAAATTACACCATTCACATATGTATTTAATAGATGGCTGAGGTGAGAGTTTGATTTTGTACTTAGGTGTGTTCCCATCCAAGCAAAATATGATTTGGTCACATGATCCAACTTTTTAGGATCAGTGTTTTACTTCTGTAAAAGCACTTGAGTACAGTATAAGAGGCATTCTGATTGGTTGGTTACTGTGGGTGAATTTGCACTTTATTATTGGGTGACCCCATTGAATCATATGAATGACCGTTGGTTAGGTTACCAGTTAGTGTTTTTCAGTACTATGCAAGGTAACCGCTTGTGGCAAACCGTCAGCTTGTGTAGTGAGCATTGGTAATAGGGTGGTGGTTCCACCTTCTGCCAATTCTAGTTGCCTGGTAGAAATGCTGTTCCTATGACTTGAATACATATTGAGATTTAACCTAGAACAGGTATGCAGCCACAGCAGTCCTGATCAGCATACCTATTGAGCCACTGATTCAAACGCATTGATGTCTGTTACAAAGTTAGCAGGACAGCCAGGCAGCTATAATTTTTAGGACATGTTAACAATGGCTGACACAGAATTTCTCTTAATATTTGAAATAAGGTTGCCTAAAAAATTGGAAGTTCTATTTACTTTACTGGAAGGACCCTTTAACAACTTTTGTTCAACAGACTTCTAATATTTTTCCTGTGCTTTTCTTGAATAAAATATGTACTCCTGTTTTTATTTTAGTGAAACTGTTGGAGAATAATGATGTGAATTAACCAATAGCCTAAATTTGAGGGTGTTCCACTGCAACCATTTTCTAACAATCTTTCCCTGATACTCAAACTATTGAAATTGGGGTCTGAGGTCTTTTAATAGATTCAAAATCTACACGCAAAATACCATCTGAAGCTCCGCTGTTTTTGGAATTCTATAATTTATTGGACAGGATGTAACACAACACTTTGCTACCGTTTAGGGGGTTGATGCCTTTTGTCGAATGAGAAATGGAATGCAGCAAGTAAGGAAGTCCTATACCCACATCTAGTATGTAAGCTAATCGTTGTAATACCAGCATTGCCTGTTACTGACAACATAGAAATGTAAAGAGTATGTGGCAGTAGGAAGATGGCAACAAATTCCAAATTAAACATTAGGGTCCATAGGCTTTTCAGTCTACAACCTTGGTGTCCAAAAATATTAATGCTGCAACTTTATGCTGGGAGTAGGTTGACTTTTCTGTATCATCCATTGTCCAAGGTTTGGTAAGAAACCTAGGCCTACACTGCTGCCTATAGAATAAATGGAAACTAGGGACATGAAAAACTGACGGTCAGCCCCCTTGAGGCTATACCCCTCCATATATGTTAAAACTAGGGATGGTCAGATACCAGTGCCGATACTTGGCATTTTAACAAGAACTACCAGGGTTGCAGCTGGGACCTGGCTCTGGCGTGCCACCACTGTCCTGAAATCATTAGTCTGTATTGTTTTAGAAAAACTGTCACATGACCATAACAAAATTGTATCAGTACTTGTCCAAGTACTCACAGATACAAGTATCAGTACTTGCACTTGAAAAAAATGGTAATGGTGCATTCCTATATTTATTAAAACTAAATCATACATTAAAACAGATGTACAAATCCCAGGAGCTCCGTGTGCTCCTTTTTAAAAAAAAAATGACAGCTGCCTCCTAACTTTTGAATTTTTCTCTAGTCTTGGAGCTGGAAATGTTTGTGTGCATGTAGTTGTACCAACTACGGTACTTGGTATCTGAACATCCCTAGTTAAAACATATCTCTGATTTTGGTTGCTTTATCAAATGGTTTCCACTTGGTAGATGTGTTGCTATATACACAAGCATGCTGGGTTCGGAACACTACTACTGCTTTACTCTATATCAGGGCTCAAAATTTAAAGTGCTGAGCTACTAGCCAGGCCTCAAAAGTTATCGGGGGCTGGGGCTACAGAGATCCTCCATGTACCGAGATTAAACTTTCTTTTGAGTTCCCACGCTGCAGAACTTTCTGGCCAGGCCAATAGTGTCTCTGCAGTCTTCCTCCCAGCCTTTGGCAGCCTAGGTGGGCGGAGGAAGCTGCAGGTGGCCGAAAGTGCCGAAGTGAAGACAGCCAAACTGATTCTTCTCCTCGGCTGCTGCAGCTAAAGAGCGGCCGAGGAGGAGAAAGGAGATCAGAAGCGAGCGATCACTGTGGCGGTAGTGTCCCATCCCTGGTCCTGCCGGCAGCGTACCCCCCTCGATGACATTCCACTGGCCCCCCACGCAATTTTCACTCGCTAATTGTGAGGGGGCGAGTGGAAATTTTGAGGCCTGCTCAATATTATATATCAAGCCGTGGTTTTTAGTATTTTTTAAAGATGTCTGTCTTTATATTTATGTGGTGTGATAAATTAAGTTTTCAATAAATACAACTGAATAGTAATATATAGAATGATTGTCAATATGCATCCTCCCCCCAACTGTTTTTGTTTTTCTGTCTGAGCTGTTTGCTTTGTTACTCTCCTCCCTTAGTTGGACTGCCTTGGGTTGTAACCATCTCTATTGAAAGGAAAAAAAAAAAAGTTAATGTCTGATTTTACAGTGTAGTGTTCTGGTACTCCAACACAAGTACAAAAAAAAATCCTACCAGCTTTATGGTAATAACCAGCCAAGAATGCTATGTAATACAGTATATATCTGTAATACACCCCCCCCCCATGATATCACTGCTCTCTCTGGATTCCGATACTGGATATTTTAGTTGCAATAAAGGAAGGAACGGCAGGAGATCAATGGAAAGTGAGTATTGGTGGTGGGGAATTCACAGACGCTGTCACTTTGGATGAGCAAGATGACTGTGCCTCTTTTGAAGGCTTTTATTTTCTGAGTATATTTAGGACACAGCCCCCTCCCCTCTTTGGACTGCTTGTTACTGAGCAGGTGCAAGGGGTTATTGCTTCCTAGAGGGCCACCCTTCAGTTTCCATGATACTTGCTTCCATTTCTCTTGTAGGTGACAGTATAACCCTTGATTTCTTATTACCATAAAGCTGTGTTCCTGAATAGACCAACAAATGGATTTCGTGGTGAGTACAAAAATCTGATTTTTTTTCTCTGTACTGCTGATCTGCAGCCTCTCCTTGTCTACGTGTATGTACACCCGCGATAGCTGCATAGCATTTCTCAGCTGGGTTTGCAGATGGGAGACAACAGTGGGCAATGCCAATATAAAGTGTGTTAAAGCGGCCATTTATAGTCTCCATTGGAAGCCTGTTGCATGCAGAAATATTAAAACAGCATTAGTATTTTGTAACACAAGGTGAATCCAATAAATGTTTTCAACCCTTGCTACGTTCATATCTTAGAACAGAGGTGTGTCTGAGCCCAGTGGCGGACCTAAGGAACAAAGGGCCCTGGTGCAAGACTTTTTTTGGGGGGGGGGCACCCCCAAAAAAACAAAACACAACGCTCTCCTCCCGCAGCGCTCGGCCGGCTGTCCCTTTTCTCTTTTCCCCGCTGGGACACAGAGCAGCGCCCAGCGGGGAGGAAGGTAAACAGGGATGTGCCGCTGTATCAGCTGAAAAATTGCACTTTCGGCATTATGCCAAAAGTGCCATTTCCGATATCTTTTGGCGGCCGATATATCGGTGCAGACCTAATATTTACAGCAATGCAGAATGCCACAGGCTATAGAGGACTACACATCCCAACAATACTTTTATATAACAATAGCATTTCTGTATAAAGTACTGCTGAGATTTGTAGTCCTCTATAGAGGGTCCCATTGTGCATTGCTGCAACAGTACTTTATACAACATTAGGCTACAAATAATAATTACCTCTTCTGGCTAGTCTTCTGTCTTCATCTGTTTCCTGTGTGTTTTCTGTTTGCTGGGTCCTCACTGCCTTCCGAGGCCCCATGATGTGCCTGTAGGGCTGTCTTCAGTGCCTCGTTCTGCGGCTCCCTCCTCACAGCGGCTGGCGGGCCCCATACTATCTCAGCCGGCGGATAGGCCCCCCATTTCAGTGCGTCGTGGTGCGCCCCCCCCC
>NW_017307994.1:204295-204759 GCF_000935625.1 Nanorana parkeri
TGGCGGGCCCCCCACCTCTGTGCCCGGATGCCACTCCCGGCGCAGAGACTGGGGGCCCGGTGGATACCGATCCGGTGCTATCTGGCACCTCTCTCTATATACACCTTACCCCCCATCTCGCTAATCTAGCTATATACACATTGTCCCCCCCCATCTTGCATCTCTCTATCCATTGCCACCTCTATATACATTACCCCCTGTCTGCCACTTTGCACACAGCAGAACGAGTGGGTGGAGACTGGTCAGTAGTGGCAGCGTGCTGTGATTGGCAGAGGGTTGTCATGGCGATAGACTGCTGACCCGGATCATGAGCTGTGCTGTGTCAGATTACACAGCGCGGCTCCTGATCCGGGTCAGTATTCTATCGCCATTGCAACCATCAGTATCCGGCGGGCCCCCCCATCTCTGCGCCGGGAGTGTCGGATGAACTGATGTTTCAACATTTTCTGCGCAGAGATGGGGGC
>NW_017307994.1:204817-205457 GCF_000935625.1 Nanorana parkeri
GCCGCGAAACCACTCCGCTGCCCCCCCCCCCCCCCCAGTCCGCACCGGCGGTAGTTCCGCCACTGTCTGAGCCCATATGTTTTAACCTGTGCATGGCATGTACAGCAATATGTAAAGAAACTTAAAGGATGCCTATCATTAGAAAAACATGGAAGCTGCTGTTACTGTGAGCTGCCTGACATGTTGAGCTGCTTGCTTCCATACTTTTAAGTCACTGACCTAGAACAAGTATGCCAACAAGGACGTCCCTGATCTGAATGCCTGGTCTAGGTCAGTTTTAAAGCCAAGTGAGTCGTCATAACAGCCAGACAACCAGCATGTTCAGAAGGTCACCAGTGGTAGCCCCCAAGAGTATTTTTTTTGTTTAGAGCCTAACCTTGGCCATAAAACCCTGTGAGATAGTAAGGTCATACATGAACATGCATTCTCTGAGACTATGGCCAGATAAAATAAAATTTAAAGGGCTAGATGGAAATTTAATGTGAATCAGTCTAGAGCTCAAAACCAGGAGACAAATCTGCAAAGCCTGGAACTATGTCTAGAAATCTGGAACCATTGGCAGGTGGTTCCAAGTGCACTTCATAAGTGACACTACCTCTGCAATATGTGCTTTGTCAGTATGCTTCTGAAATTATGGACA
>NW_017307994.1:206038-214330 GCF_000935625.1 Nanorana parkeri
CTAGGTCCGTACAGACCCCTCTATCCCTTTCTCCCCATGGTGTGTACATAGCTAAGCTCGCAGCATCGCCCTCTGGATAAGGATCGTGCAGCCTAGAAGGAGGCGGGTGCTGGGCCAAAAAAGAAAAGGGCCGCCGGTGTTGCAGCTTCCAAAGATCATTCCATGCTCATATTTGGTGCTGGGTGCACAGGAATTTCCCGACATCCCCCTCACGCATGTCTGTCACCCTGGACTGACATTACAGACACTGAAAGGGGAGGAGAGATGCCGCGGCGGAGTAAAGGGGGCAGAAGACACACACACATCCCCCGGCCAAGTTCATCGGAGAGCCGACACCTATGAGCCCCCTTGTCCTGTACATTCTGCTAGCCCTCCACACTGCAGGTAAGGACACGGCTCGTTCTATGATTACATCCGTCCTGCAGAGGAGTGCACCTCCTCCGATGCAGCATCCCAGACTGGAGCCTTCGTAGGCGGTGCAGACACTGTCATGTCAGGAGGTATCACATGGCCCTCCGGCTCCTGATCATATATACTCCGACCTATTGATCACAATGACGTGTATACAGCGATCGCTAAACGTTGGCACCAGCCTGCTAGTTGTTACTGCTTTTTTTCTAGCTTCAAATCGTTGTGTTCGTAGATGCTTTGTCATAACATGCAATCGTGTATATAGAAACATGTGGAAGCTTTGGCAGTGAGTGCATTAGTCAGCAGCAATTGCTACAACGTCATATCTATATGGGACAGTCAGCTGATAGGTCATCTACAAAGCATCTTCTGGAGTTTATGTGGTCATCCTGTGCTGTAGTGATCACACAGACCATTCTATGTCATTTCAAAGCACTCACTCCCCTCTCATTGCCATTTTTGTGAGCTCATGAAATAGAGACACATTACAAGGCTATAGATAGAGCATCTGCAGTAGTTTGATTTGGTGCATGATACAAATGAGGTGTTTAGCGCAAACTGTCAACTGTATACATGCATTTTTAAACTGCACAGATCATCCCAAGGTATGATGAGCATGTATCTGGAGCAAAAACTTTTTTAACTTTAGCTAGCCTGAGGAAGGGTTAAAACCCCCGGCCTGGGATTTTGTGATACAAAATGAGGTGTTTAGAGCAAACTGTCAACTATATGCATATATTTTTAATTTGCACAGATTATCCCATGGCATGATGGGCTTGTATCTGCAGCCAGTCCTGGCAGAATTTTTTTTAACCCTTGCAGTGAGTCTACTGCCGCACTGCAAGGGTTAACTGCTCATTTTTGCCTAAAAAAAAAAGGCAAGAGACGCTCCAGGGACCTAAGCACCGGCTGGCCCGGAGGTTCGGGTATTAAGATGGCCATATACCTATATATTATCTGCAGATTTTCTATGGTCAGATGGAAAAAGTGCAAGAGATTCCTCCATCTACGTTACACTGTGTGGATGGAGGAATCTCCCACTGGGCCAAGCTTCAGTATCTTGCTAGTTGGCCCCGCTGGCTCTCAAAATACCCGAACTCTCTGATTGGATGCAGCCATTGTTCAGGTGTTTTGTGAGCTAGGGGGGCAGAATTTTCGGCCATTGAAGGTGGTTTATGAATGCTTGAACACAGCTTATTTGTCAGCATATAGGTTTGTAAAAGTATTATTATTGAGTAGTCATAAAAGTCAAATATCCAAATTAAATAGATGGAGTCACAGCCAGTACTGCAGTTAATTGAATAGTAACACAGTGTAATTAATGTTACAAAGTGCTATATAACACTACTCTGACATAAACATCATTCTATATGGAACTTGTATTAGTTTAGAGAGGAACTCTGACGAGTGGAGGTAGGCTTTCAGTGTATAGTCTTTCTGATACTCTATTTTTACAAGCAGAAGACCAATAACTCACCCAGCCTCATCGGCATGCTGTCAGGTTCTTCCTCCAGGTCATCCCATGCACAGAGTAGCTGTATTCAGTCACTTACTATGTGCTATTGTTTGTGTCAGCAGTGGGATTCCACTAGTCTGCAGACTACATGAATCATTTAGATCCCGTTGTCCAGGCATTCACCTGAGCTCGCATCACACTTAGGAGGACCAGTGAATGCAGATAGATGACATGCTACTTCCACTATAATGTCAACTTTCTGTTATAAGCTGTCATGACCCCTCCTATCTTGCAGTCCTAACCCTTAGTCCCCTTCGTAAAACAGCCCTCATAACACATAATATGGATAAAAGCCTAGTTTACAAAAACTTCTTTGGAAATGCAAGTGCTTTCACTACCACGGTTTCTGCTCTTAAACCACATGTTTTCTAGACCATACTAAAGGCAAAATGTGACATTTTAAAGAGATTTTGGCCATAAGTTCCAGAGCCACTAATAGTCCACTTCTTCGCTGAGCTGTTCCTCTGTCAGAGCCAGGAGCCCTAACCCTGCATATGTTTCATGTTGAATTGTTGTAGAGCTTACACAAGGTTTAGAGCTTCCTCATCAGTTGATGGTGTTCGGGCCTGGTGATTGACAGCTCAGAACATGAGCACTGTATCATGGGAGGAGGTCACTTCCCCCTTCCCAGTGCATAATACCAACAGGTACATACTGAAAGCTTCTATAAGAGAACCAGTCACTTTAACCATTTAGTTCTCCATAAATCAGTCTACAGGTAATTTGGGTAACAGTATATAGATTATAGTTTTACATTACTTCTTTTTGGAGCAGGAGATACAGTAAATCCCCTTTCTGAAAGTTGGTTTTAGGTGCACCTGTTCCCAGACCATGTGCATTAAAGTATTTGCATATTCTTAATATGCTATAAAAGAGCTTAAAACAAGTAATCACTGATCTCTCTAGGTGCAGGCACTGCAGAGCAATTCATCTTTAAAGTTCAGAACAGAAACACTGAAATCACAGCTCCTCTAATGTAAACAAGCAGCAGGTGCTTTAACCCCCTACTGTTATTGGGAGTTGGACCTCTAAGTGGACTGTGATGTTAGAGGCCAGAAGAAGGGTGCTTTAACCCCCTACTGTTATTGGGAGTTGGACCTCTAAGTGGACTGTGATGTTAGAGGCCAGAAGAAGGGTGCTTTAACCCCCTACTGTTATTGGGAGTTGGACCTCTAAGTGGACTGTGATGTTAGAGGCCAGAAGAAGGGTGCTTTAACCCCCTACTGTTATTGGGAGTTGGACCTCTAAGTGGGCTGTGATGCTAGAGGCCAGTAGAAGGGACTATTATTTATTTCTTTACTGAGATTGGCTGCACAATGATGACATAATCATAGCCCATCCTACTGGTTCCCAATGGTTAGTGGTTGACCATGAGCTGTCAGTGACAGCTCAGTCACAGTTTTGGGGTGCCCATTGAGTGCACCGCAAAACAACACAATGATGCATATATGTGCCAGCTGGCCATAAGGTCCAACTGCCATGCTGCTGCATATATATGTTGCGCTGTCATAAAGGGGTTCAGCTTAAAAAAATATGTTTTATTGCTGCCTATCTAAATAGAATAAATGTAAAAAAAAGCTGCTGCACTGAATCAGGGCCTAGATAAAGTCTGCTTCCAATACCCTAGGCAAGTCCCTTGTTGAAGTGGCCAGAAAGCTGGCTTCCCAGCCAATCAGCATTAGTCATTGCCCGTCACCCAGCTTCCTGATTGGCCAGGAAGCAGGCTTCTTGTTCCCTCGCAGCACTGGTGGTTAGAGGAAATCTCCCTCTGAACAGAAGTTTCTGTATTGAGAGTAAGGTAAGTATCAGAGCATTTGGGCGAGTACTTGCCCAAATACTCGATATCTACGCCGATACCGATACTAGTATCGGTGCATCCCTACTTTTTGCCGTCTCACACATACAGAAAGACTGATATAAAATCATACCAGTACTAAGAAGTTTCTGTCAAACCTGCCATGGAAGTTGTAATTGTTGATAAACTGAGTGAAATTTCTGATTTTAGAATAGCGGTAAAATATTTGATGGATTGTATCAGCGACACACTTATTTCTTTCACTTATTAGAACGTGGAACGACCCAGCTCTCCACACAAAATGAGACAACTGACGCAGCTGTGCAGATTGTTGCTGTATGTTAACTTCCATGTTTGATAAAAAGAGGCACCATAAGGGTATTTGTTTTCACAGACTGTCAGCCTTGTAACAATCATTCCTTTAGGGGCTAAGCAGACTTTCCTTGAGTCCCTCGCCCACTTTGTAGCGGACTAAGGATTCTTGAGTCATCATGTTCTATACACAGTGTATAGGATGTGAGGATGCTGAGGAACATTCCAGTGGAAGAGGAGACAGGCTTCAGGGACCAGAGTAACAGCCAACTGGCTCCAAGGTTTGGGTGAGTATAACTTTTTTTTTTTTTTTTAGCACCTAGACAGAAACAAGAACGTAACCCTTGCAGTGTAGGGGTAGCCCCACTGCAAGGGTTAAGAACATTTTTGGCCAGAGTTCGGCTTTAATATCACTAAGTGTAAAGCCTTACTGAAGCAATTGAGTGAGTGCACACAAAGATCTACACTGCCATACAAAGATATTCACAATTAAAGTGGATCTGCCACCAACCAAAAAAATTCCACTTGGGCATGTTGCAATTTATATTATGTAAAGTGACATGATTGTGTTGAAGAATAGTACATTCATTGTGTGGCTTCCAATTTAAAGGAGAACTATGAGGTTAGGACTTTTCCCCATAGTTCTCCTTAGGGTAATGGGAAGACACAAACTAGCATCTTCTCGTCACGCTAAGCTCAGTATACAGTGAGCTGCAGCTCACGGTATACTGAGATGCCGCACCTGGAGCGGATCCCGACAATTATGTCTGGATCCGCCCAGCTGCGTGAGTGACAGCTGGCTCCTATCTAGAGGCAGAGCCAGCTGTACCCGCCCCCTCCCCCGTCCGTTCCGCCAGTCAGCGCTGTAGGATCGGAGCGGGGAGGGGGAATCCAGTCCCACCCCTGTCAAACCTCTGTTTTCCCAATGCTGTTTACTTGGCAGTGGCAAAATGAATGATAAAAGTATGTTTAGGTTGCTACAGTTAATTCAACATGTGTGACAGATTTGTTTCAACAGCACTGTTGTTTTTACGTTTTATGTTAGAGTGTCTGATTAACGTTATCTTTGTATTCTAAATATGGAGTGTCATTGTAGAGAGCAATGACATGATTAAAAGGCCAAGTGCATGTTACTTGTCAAGGCATCATCTATAATAGATGTGGGCACAGTGCCAGCTTCAGTAATGAATACAGATCTATTGTGGTGAAGTACACTGAGTAGCTTATGCCGATTTTTGTATTTTTTCCTTTCCAAAAAAACTCAGAATTGCATGGGCGTATATAACCTATTAGTATGACATGAAACTACACTTGTCCGTATTTACATTTGTAAATGCTTCTATGATATCTGAAGATTGGAAAATCATTTTCTATGTTTCTATTTAGAGAGAGAGAGAGAGAGAGAAAGAGATAGATAGAGAGAGAGAGAGAGAAGATTTGTGTGTAGGGCCATATTTAGACATCATGCTGCCCTGGGCACAACAACTGAATGATGACACCCCTTGTGCCATGAGGTAATTTAGTAAAAATGAAATTACTCTTGCAGTGGGGATACCCCCACACTGCAAGGGTTAAGTGCTTGTTTTTGTATAGGGGATGGAGAAAATAACTTTTACTTACCTAATCCAAGCTCCCTCAGGGCTGCTAGACCGGTCCCCACAACCTCTTCTCCCCTTTACTCTTGCGGTCTAAGGACTGCTGACATCATCACGTAATGGAGGTTCCCTAGACCTGAGGACGCTGAGGGACATTTCCCCAGCTGGAGCAGAAGGGGAGAAGAGGAAAGCTCCGACCTCTGGGTTCAGGTAAGTAAATGCCCAGCCCCTGGACAAAAAACAACCACTGGACATTAAGGCCTCATTCACATGAGAAAAGGCCAACACGTACAGCTCCGTGCGGCGTGCACGGCCGTATCGGGCAGCTCCCTGGAAGGACAGGTGCTGCGTGTGATTAGTACACAGTCCCTGTCCTTCTCTATGGGAGTACGCAGCCATACGCCCCCCTACGCTCACCTCAAGTGCAGGTCCGTACAGGTGCGGGTGTCCCGACTTGGAAACAGACAAGATCCATCCTGTCAGCGTACGAGTATGGACACCCGCACCGACACGGACGTGTAGGGCGGCATATGGTCGCGTACTCCCATAGAGAAGGACGGGCTGCGTACTAATCACACGCAGCACCTGTCCTTCCCGACAGCTGCCCGATACGGCCGTGCAGACTGCACAGAGCTGTACGTTCCGGCTGATTCTTGTGTGAATGAGGCCTAAATAAAAGCATAATTGCTATCAGGCTAGGTTATTCCTGCTGGATTAATGTAGATATTCTAAAAATAGTAAATACAATGGGTCAGATAAAAAAAAGATGTGACTAGTGCACCAATTGTAAAAAATTGTAAAAAAAAAAAAAAAAAGTCTCAAGCGTGACTTTTCGCACAAAAAGTCTCACAATCTGCCCCAAATAAATAATGGCTTAGGAATTAAGTTTGTGCAATAGAGGTGTGCAGTAGTATGGCAAGAGGATGATAAAGGAAGACAGTTACACATTTTACTAGGGCTGCAACTAATGATTATTTTCATAATCGATTAGTTGGCCAATAATTTTTTCGACTAATCCGATAAAAAAATGTAACAAATACTATCCCTAATTTAAAATAAAATACACAAATGGAGTGTTACAAACATAAAGTTTACCTCAGAATAAAACTGCATGCACAATTTTTTGCAATCATACTGCACTGGAACACATGGCATTGTGGTACCATGTGTTCCAGTGCAGGCGAACACACTGTGGGTGGGAGGTGCGTTTGGGGTGCCATTGAAATGAATGGGAGTGCAATGCACTCTCGCAGCAGAATTTGTCAGGCTGAAACTGAAAAGGATTTTTTTTACATTTTTTTTTAGAGTTATTGTAATTAGGTTATTATGTAATTTTATTGTAAGCACATGGTGCTTGAATAGCTTCAGCCAGGGAAGATTCCGCAGACAGCAACTGAATGTAAATACAGCAGGTAGTGGGCTGGTGCAAAAGCCAGCCTGTTATTGGCCATTTCAAATTGCAATAGCAGGCTGGCTATTGCACCCGCCCGCTGCTTGCTATGCCCTCCTTCCAGCGTGAAGGAGAGAGCTAGGGGATCCAAGCAACTAATCAATAATGAGAATTAGGGCTGCAACAACTAATCGACATAATCGATTATAATCGATTATTGAAAAAGTTGCCAACTTTTTAAATAATCGATTAATCGGCTTCAGATCAGTTGGCCCTGTTCACGGCTTCCCACATGCTGCACGTCGCACCTCCTCCCCTCATACTCACCGCTGCCAGGCCCGCCCGCACGCACGCATCCACGCTCTACACGCCGCACCTCCTCCCCGCCTCACACTCACCGCCCACATTCACGATCGGCACAGGGACGCGGGGATTAATAATCGGATAACTAATCGATTTTGAAAATAATCGTTAGCTGCAGCTCTAATGAGAATAGTTGACAACTATTCTCATTATCGATTTATTATTGGTTAATCGATTAGTTGGTTGCAGCCCTACATTTTACTATTTGCCAAATAAAATATTTGGCCGCAACATTTATTTTTAATTTATTTGACATGCAATGCACCAAAATAAGATGTCACATGAGACAATTTGCTTTCCTTAACAATTGCTATTCTTAGTTTATCTGGCCCAATATTAGTACAGTAAACAGTAGTTAAAGATTTCATAGATGTAGACATTTTGTTAAGTAACAACAACAAACCTTTACAATTCAATGACTAACCTACTTATACATTTTTACTCATGCATACATGTGTGCTTCCTACCAAACTCAAGAAAGTTGTGAGGTCACCAACACAACGGCTTATACAA
Organism: Nanorana parkeri; assembly: GCF_000935625.1. Lineage (NCBI taxonomy): Eukaryota > Metazoa > Chordata > Amphibia > Anura > Dicroglossidae > Nanorana > Nanorana parkeri. The sequence continues at coordinate 213,934 of NW_017307994.1, forward strand.
CTCCTTGATAAGCATCTGGCCCTTTAGGGCTATGCTAAGGGGGAAGAACAGGTACTTCTGCCTGTTGCAAAACATTTTGTTTTTATATTTTCTTACTTTGTGTGACATGGCCCATCCTTCCCTCTTCTCAGTAAAAAGAGGTGAGGAAAGGTTGGAGCATTTAGAACATCTGTGGGAGTTTTACACTGTCTATGTCATCATTGGGGAAATCTTCCCTCACTTTCTGTCCCTTTTTATCATTGGGACAGGGAGAGATAGACAATCCTACCAACAGAAGCGCAAGCAGCAGCAAAAATCCTATTTTTTGGAGTGTTTAAGTAAGATCTCCTGTCTGGTTGGCAGTGGCGTAACCAGAGTTCTGGGTGCCCGGGGCAGAATTTTTTTTTCCGCCCCCCTC
>NW_017307994.1:214437-252855 GCF_000935625.1 Nanorana parkeri
GCCGACAAAACGGCAGGAAAATGTCACTTTCGGCATTTAGCCGAAAGTGCCATTTTCGGCCGGCGCCCCCCCCTTCACTTTTCGCCCGGGGCCCGCGCCCCTGCTGCCCCCCCGGTTGTTACACCACTGCTGGTTGGTAATGCCTTCTCTGTTCCTGATGGGGAGATTTGCCTTCACTTCCTGTTCCTCTATTAATGGGACAGCAGGAGAGTGGCTATCTTGCCAAAAGATACACAAACAAAAATAAAAACGTACTTTTTGTAGCAAGCGCAGGTTAGATCTTCTGTCCGGTTGCTGTGTCCTTCTCTGTCTGCCTTGACACAATTTACCCTCACTTCCTGTCTGCTTAACACCCTGTGTGGCATGATGTGGTGTTCATCTCCCTAGCACAACCTTGACAGGGGCTGTAACCCTTCACCAATATTTGTCCAAAATTAGAAAGAACAAAATAAATTTTGTCTGGAGTTGGGTTTTAATGGGTACCTACTTTTAAATGAATGCCTCCTAAGGAACCCCCACAAGTAAAAAAAAAAGTAGATCGAAGAACCACCCTCACTTGAAACTCACTGCTAGGCAGCTTTTACAGCCTCTTCTAGACTACTGTATGGACATTGATATGCACTGCACATCTTCTAGGCCACCTCCATAGTCAGGGCCAATCCTATAATCAGGCAGCTTGAGGCTGTTGCCTCAGGCGGCATCTCTTAGGGTCACGTGGGGGGCACCAGACAGAGTGCCATGGCCACTCTGCTGCACAATGTTTGTAGTGTGCCTGCCTCCCCTTTTCCAGCCAGAGCATCCCAGGTTGCTAGGAACCTGAGGCCAGGAGATGTGGAAGCGCTATACACATCTCCCTACCCAGCTCTTAGCAACCTTGGGCACTCTGACAGGTGTCCCACCCAGCTCCTGGCAACCAGTGAGCTCAGCGGGACTCCAGGCAGAGCTGAATCGTGAGATGATGCACCCCCTGTTAGCATGCAGCACCCCACCCTCCCAAGGATGTGCACCACTAGCACCCCCTTCCCGACCTCAGACAGCAAATATCCTAGGGACACCCCTGCCCATAGTAATGAATGTAATACCGGTCTCCTTGCTCCAGCATAGGCCGTAGGCCAGCCCAAACTGGGTGAAAATGCAGTCTGAGGTTTGTTCTGGTGAAACTGCCACATGAGATATGTGCTTTTTTTGTGCTGGTTGGCAGGGTCCTTTTGGGGAGAGGGTGGAACATTTTCAATTAAAGGAACTGTAGTCCTTTAAACTTTTTTTTTTTTTTAAAGAAATATAAAAACTATAACCAAGAGGGGATAGATCACATATTTAGATCTATATGATACATATGGTTGTAAATACTGATATGTATTTAAATTGCCATACACATATGGTAAATGTTATAGCTGACATATTTTCATTATTTAGCTAATAGTGTCCCTTGAGCTGCTCCCTGAGAGCTGCTCTGTTCATCTGAGCTCTGTATATCTTTAACACTAGCCATTTTCGATGTTCTTTTAATAGTATTTGTCATAAGCAGTATTACCAATGCTTCATTAATTCCTTAATCTGATTGTAGAGTGCATCTGACTGTTAAGCTGCTTATATAGTTCTTAGGCTTGTATTAGATGCTTACTAATAATCTTTCTGCATGTCTGCTATGAATGAGGACAGGATCTTTTCTTATTTTCTTTGACTCTTAATTTTCAGCAGCTTTAACCCCATAGATGCACTGCCTGGCCAAAAACAAGTTACCACCTGGGTTTTGCTAAGTGAATAGGTCAGAGCCTTTCATTGAATAATTAGTCTACGTTCAGCAAAATGAAGTGCCCAAAAATTAGGCCGCCTGCCTACCTGAATATACTGAATGACCGGGTTTTTCCATCAATGGATTTTTTTCTTCCCTGATAGCACATTGGGCATATTCCAAGATGACAATGCCAGGATTTATCAGGTTCAAATTGTGAAAGAATGGTTCAGGGAGCATGAGACATCATTTTTACACATGGATTGGACACCACCACAGAGTCCAGACTTCAACCCCATCGGGAATCTTTGGGATGTGCTGGAGAAGACTTTACGCAGTGGTCCGACTCTTTTATCATCACTACAAGATCTTAAATTAAAAAATTAATTGAACTCTGGACGGAAATAAATGTTGTGACATTACATAAGCTTATCGAAACAATGCCACAGCGAATGCATGCCGTTATCAAAGCGGTCCAACTAAATATAAAAGTGTGACTTTTTTTGGGCCAGGCAGTGTACTTTTATATAACATTGCCTGTTTTTGATAATTTAATGGCTGTGTTTCAAATATATGAAATGAAGAATTAAGTAGTCACTGGTGCTCCAAAATTTCTTCTTTCAGTTCTACTTTATTGACATTATAAGGTCATTTCAAAATTTGTAACAAATTACATTATAATGTCAATAAAGAAGAATTTTGGAGTGATGGTGACTACTGTATTCCTCGTGGTTTAATTGTCGGTGCATCTGGGGTCACTGTGACACCCACTCCCAGATTGTGGACGGATTCCGGTCAGGAGTGCAGTGGAACATATATATGTTCAAATATATGAAAGGCCATCTCTGTTCAAAACCGATGCTTTTGTTTAAATGGGCATCGAATGGTCGAGCCTCTCAACCATTTCTTTTGTCGATTTTATAATCTCTTGAATTGTAATTTCCAAGCTGAATTTTATCCCTGACCCCTCAGGCTATGACAGTGGTATCTCTGTTAATCTGCTGAATTCCACAATTAATCATTGATCCCAAAGTATAGAGAAACTAACAAAGTAACAGGTTTCATGATTTGGCTTTGTATTTGCCACATTAGTAAGGAAAGACTTGGATGGGGTGGTGATCATTTTATATACTGTATGTGGGCACTTTACCACAGGGGTAGACCAACTCTGACCCTCCAGTTGTGGTCAAACTATAAATCCTATCATGCATCTACTTCTGGGAGTCATACCTGTGCCTGCCCGAGTCTTCAATGCTTAATGAGATTTGTAGTTGTACCATAGCTGGAGAGCAGAAGTTTGCCTACCCCTGCCTTACACATTAACATGCCTTTGTTGTTCAACACACATGTTGCTTGCATTGTTTGGCATGCACCTACATAGCTCAATTCAATATACAATAATAAAAAGATAGGGCAGAAAGCTGCTGGAAGTTCTAATAAGAAAGACCAGTTCTGCCTTAATGGTTGTTAGGACATATGCATAACTGAATTTCTCTTCTTTTAGAGAAATTTTTAGCAAAAGAGCTCTAGAAACAGCCTGTTGAGAGCTTGGGTTTTACATAGTTTGTCATCTGCTAAATGCAAGTATTAAATATCAAGTGTGAATATAAAATCATTTGTGTACCTAATTAAAAAGAAATACACATATTTTGAAAACAATAGTTTTTTTAGGGCCTATTCACACCAAAACCGCATGGTACCATCACTCATACTCTTAAAAGTGAAGCATTTTTATGTGTGCAGACTGCTCTATTTTTTTTCTAAATGCAGCGCTACGCACTGGTGTAAACTTCACCATTGAGAACCACTATTTTGTGTGTATATGTGTTTTTAATGCGTTCAAAAATGCATTAAAGTGATATTAAAGCCTCAATTTGTTATTTTTTTCCTTTAAGTGGACCCTCCTTTGCTGGAGGCTGTTACTGCTTTTCTTTCAAACGGTTTAATTCCTCGTTTTCTAGTGGGTCCCCGCAGCGCTCTTCCCCCGCCCCCTGCACGGGTGCCACCATCGTTCTAATGGAGGCAGTCATGCGCGCTCTTGGCTGTGTGCATCCATAGACACACACAGCCCTGTGGCAGGCCATGCCCCTTCCCTCTTTGATTGATGGCAGAAGTAGCCTATGGCTCATCTGCCATCAGTATCCTCCCCCCACAACCCGGAAGTTCGGGGAACGGAGGATCGCTTCGGGACCGGTGGCAAGGACGAGCGTCACTGACAGGTAAGTGTGGGGGGGACTGAGGGAGAAAAAAGGTGCTGGGCCCTTTTTACCCTAATGCAGAAAATGCATTAAGGTAAAAAACGCCCAGGCCTTAATACCACTTTAAAATGCATTAGGTGGGAATGGGCCCTAAATATTGAACATGATTAAATAAAATGCAAAAACAATATGGTACATTTCTTTAAGTTTTGATTAAATTATACTTTAGCCATAAACGTTTGGTTTAGGTTGGAGTGGCAAAAGGTTAAAAACCTCTTCTTTTTTTTTACTGTTGTCTGTGCCCCAGTTGAGGTGATGCCCCCACATGGAATTCTCCCCTATCGGGATAAAACCATCAATAAAAACCTTAAAGAGGCTTTAAGCCTTCCCCATTCTACTAAAATAGTTTTATTGTTGTCTGTGTCTCCATTGGAAAATTTCCCCTAATTTCCTGTCCTAGAGACATGTCAGGAAGTAAAAAGAAATGTCCCAGATGACTCAGTACTAAAAACCTGATGTTTCCAAAACTTCCCAACTCTAGCCACATAATGTGCAAAAAAAATCGGAAAATTGTATCATACTTACCAGTAATTTTCCTTTATCGGTGCCTATCCATGGCAGCATACCATTGATATAGCTCCACCCTTATCCCTGCCCACAGAACCAGTGTAAATCTATGAAAGAGAGAGAGAGAGACCCCTGCATTCTTGTAACTATACTTCATCCGATCGTGAGGGTAGCTATGCTGCCATGGATAGGCACCAGGAAAGGAAAATTACCGGTATGATACAATTTTCTGTTTTCCTGGCGCCTCTCAAGCGAGGGTGTCGATCGAAACGATTTGCAAAGCAGCCAGCTGGTCTTCACGACACACCTTCATTAATGCTTCTTTTGTTCAATAAATGTATTGCAGATGCACACCCTGTCAGCTCGTTATTTATCAAAGGTATGCTGCCATGGAGGCACCAGCAAAGGACAGTATAAACTTATGGATTTTCTGTACAAGAGAGATAGAAAAACCTGGGGCCTGTTAGTGCACAAAAATAAATTGTAGCAGATATCTGTGCATTTATAGAAATGCTTATTAAAACTGCTTTGCATAATAAATTACATTCCAATGAAACTTTTTTTTTGCCATCTTCTTGAAATTCCTTAGCTTGAGCCCCAGCCATATAGCTTCTTCTGTTTTTACCTTATTATATGATAATACCAGTCTATAGCCCTAAAGACTCATCTCTTCAGGGAAGCCTATCCCACCTCAACCTAACCACTGAAGCTTCACATTCTCACATAATTCATTCCCACAGCTACCTCATGTATCATTTCCCCCTCCTCTTTTAGATTGTAAGCCCTCAGGGGCAGGGCCCTCCTTACCATCTTGTCTTGAATTGTATTGTAACTGTAATGTCTTCCTTATATTGTAAAGCGCTGCACAAACTGTTGGCGCTATATAAATACTATGTTATAATAATAATAATAGCCAAATATAATCTTTTCAGAGCATTCCTTTCAGTGCAGTTTTGTGACTACAACAGAGCATGATCATTATACTTGTACTACAACATTTCCCAGCATGCGCTAGGAAACAGGTTGTCTCTAAATAGCTGCATGAATTTGAGCATAGTAGATATGGCGGTATGCACTAGGTACGTTGGCTCCATATAGTCACATTCATTTCTGCATAATGTATAATACTTAGCAGTGTTACATTGGATTTAGTATTAATAAACGTTTTTAGAGCTTTACAAGATAGGTCTGGATTAAGGAAGTCCTGTTTGAACCCAAAGCAAGCTAGATAATTGTTTAAAACCCCAAATACACTTATAACATTATTACATGTATGGTCATTCTACCACATATATTAGATGATATATAGTATATCAGTGAAGGGTGATGGTATAATTTAGTCATTGGTTGTACTATGGTCTATTTGAATAGCTTTTTTCTTACAGCTCTATATAAAGTATAGACAAGCAGGTTCCATCTAGGAATAAAAAAAACAACAATATTGCATCTGCTCTCTGCATGGTCATCATGTTGGGGATCACAGAGCTAGTAGAGTGAGCCTCCCATCATCAGTTACCATATATGATTTTGGGAGATCCTATAGTCCCTTTGATGTGTTTTAGGTCTCTTTCTACATGAAACAGCCCTAGTAGGTCTCAAAATATCAGAATAATGTATACAAGGCCCCCCAAACAGCCATTCTTCTATATAATAAATGGCACGCATGAAACAGCTCTAGTAGGTCCTAAAGATATCAGAATCATATATACAAGGCCCCCAAACAGCCATTCTCCTTTACAATATTTCCAATCAATTTCAGCCCCATAGACCTAAAGGGGATGGTGAGATTGATGTGTTTGGAATGTGGGGTGAAACTCACACAAATATGAAGAGAACACCCAAACCGTGGGATTTGAACCCAGATATGAAAGGCAAGAATGCTAGCCACTTAAAACTTATCTGAACCTAAAACCAAAAATGTAATATAGTGCTTCTTACAGGGTCTTGGAAAAGGTTGCTGCATTTGTTTTATTTTTTCTCCTTTATTGTCACACTTCCCATCTCTTTATGTCTACTATCATTTCTCCATTGTCTCTACAGAGAGAGCGATGGTTGTCCAACAGCCCTGGACTTCAAACAAGTCTACCTTTGTTCATCTCCATTACATGGTGGATTGATGGAACTAGTCATTTACACAATAAAGATATTTTGATGTGCTTTCTTTTAAGCTCACGGGAAGTAGCAAGAACACTGCAATTCTGGCTAAATCAGCCTGTACTTATTGCGGATGTTATTAGCTTGAAAAATGAAAACTAATGCAACCACCACATCTAAGGACGGGTGAGCTGCAATAGATTGAACTTCAATGTTTGGGTTTATATACACTTTAACCACCATGCTGTCCCACCATGTGTTAAGTCCCAATTTGAGTAGCACTTGACCTTATTGCATGGTTTCTGACCACCTGATAAAGAGAGCCTCCAGCGGCCAGAGATGCTTGTTCTCATGCAGGTAGATTTTCCACATTTGTGCTATGTAGCTAAGCAAAGGATCAACGTTTCATACATACGCCATTGTCACCATTGGGTAAACTACATGAAATGTGAACTGTGTCAGCATTTGAAAGAATAAATAATGTCTCCTTATGTTTCACGATGGCATGAAAAAAAAAGCTTTGATTATAGAGAACCCCTCCCTCCATACCTTCAGTCACAAACTGATGTAATTAAGGACACACAGTAAAATGCAAGGACATCTCAGCTCAAGTACTGCTGTAGGTCACAGTCAGAAAAATAGCAAGTGGTCATACAGTATCTTGAGATACCTTTTTTCATTCTAGCTGTAGTATAATAAAATGGTTAATGGAATGACATAAGACAATGAGAAAATGTAAAAATAACTTAGAAGGTATGCTCATTCTACAACAGATGGTGCATGAATATTTTGTCTGTAAGGCTCGGTCTTGATAACAAACGGTAAATGAACAGACAATAGTATGTCTGGAGGCCCTCATACAGGACAGTCAGTTTATTAATTTTAGCATACATCATTGTTCTTTGCCTCACTTGCTCAGTGACATCACCACATTTCTTCCTGCGGCACTGTAGCTGAATGTCTTGTAGGCTTTGATACAAGCCAGATGCCAGAAGTTGGTAGGCACATATTGTATGCTACTACTGTGAAAACTACAGAGATTAAGATAGAACAGAAGGTTTGTATGATCGGATATCAAAGCTTAGTAATAGTACTAGCTTTCCTACCCGGCTATTTTATGCATATTTTTTCTGTTGAAAATGCTCAATATCATTATTCTTTCTTCTACAACATCTAATCACTTTATTCATTATTTGATGGTAAAACAGTGATCTGATTAAGTAAAAAAATTACCTTGGACCCCTTTAAACCTGAAGAGATATATGCAGTTTGATTTAAAAAAAAAAGGAGAACTAAACAATTGTTTTGAAAGCTGTGTGGCCTCCAAGAGTCAAGAAGTCTTTGATTCTGCCATTTAATAACCTCCTATGGTGTGTCCACAGTACGGTTGGTGTGTTAAAATGGAGCTAAGCCCTGGAAGTTGTGCCACAAAAGATAATCAGTGGGCAAAGGCACCAGTTTTCTTGTGATCTCCCTGCAGTTGATCTTTCCCCCATTACTGATTTACAATGCGTTGTTCTCTGTGTAGAAGCGGGCATCATGGTAGAGGCAGAGCTTTGATTCCCCATGTCAGAGCCTCCAGAAAAGAGAACAATGAGCACCACAGTAGTGACATCACCAAATCTCACTCCAGATCTCCTGAACGTGAGTGAGAAAGTGAGAGGCAGCAGTGCCTTGGATCTCACACTGCAAATATACCATGTATACAATGAGGATGTAGGCACACTCGCACACCAGAAAAGTGCACTTCTATTTTTCTGCATAAATTCAAGTCAAAAAATACATTTTTTCAGGGTACAGTTTAGGCACAATTAACATTTTTAAATGCTCCTTATATCAAAGCAAATCTTCACTTTTTGAGTTCAGGTCCTCTATAAGCTGCATTGAATTATTATATAATCACAAATGACAATGTTTTCTTTAGGACTATACAGTTTGTTTTAAAGCAGTGGTGGCAAATGAAGTTAATTTCATTATTATTGTATATGCATACCTCACACATCTTCCTATTATGGTGGAACAATCATAAAGCACATTTCAGGCTCTAATAAGGGGAAGACATGAAAAAATGCCTTTTGATTTTAAACAAATATGGTTAGATTAAAGTGGGTCTTTGTTAAGTAAAAACTGAAAGTTACATGTTGCCGCTTTGCATTTCAGTATAAAAGGAAGAAAATATGACCATAAAATATGAAATATATCGAAAACCAAAAGTGGGAAAGCGAGCGGAATGTTGTTGTTCTTATCTGCACCATGTGGAGATTTTCCTTTCATTTCTGTTTTGGAAACCCAACAGTAAATCATAGGAAATCCCTCCAGATGAAGAAAACTGTTACAATGTTACACTGTTGTCACCGGTATAAATGGCCCGTAATATTTTTCCTCTATTCCTGTTTGAATGGCTCAAAACATTGAATTTCTCTCATTTTCTATATTGGTGACAATATAAATGAAATATAGAGAGTGAATCCTCCTAATGGGAACATACAGAGTAATACAAAGCTGCTCTTCCATATATGTACAAATCTGCCCTGCATACATACGTTAACACCAGCCTTACAGGTACACTGCCTACGGGGGTGCCAGGAACAACTTGCAAAGCTGAGAATAGCCAGAAAGCTGATTAATCAATGCTCTAGGTTTATTTAAAGTTGAATGACGTTAAGCAGGAACATCCACCAGTGTTATGGGGTGAATGCAGGTCCTGTTTCTCAAGGTGACAGTCCCTAATCTGTGGTCTGTTGCCTTATGAAAGGGTGACTTGGTTATTGCTGATTCATTGATCCACTGATCTTGTCATATATTATTTCATATGTAGCAAACAACTAAATCCTGGTGAATGTTCTGTTTTCGAGTCCTCAAATTTTTTCATCATACTTAAACCTTGAAGAAGGAGGAGATCTTTGAGCCACTGAAAAGCATTGGCTCTTCTGTATTGTCTCTTTGTGAACAAATATCAATATTAACAGCTGTTTGTCTGAGACCTTTGTTTGGTGCTCTCTGTGGATGTGTAAATCCTCAGTCTGGGTCCCTGCTTTTGTTAAGAGCAGCCCCACCAGGGCCACTGTGCCTTATCACAATCTAATTCATTTTATGATCATTTCAATCCAGTGCCTTGTTTCTACTTGTTCTAGATCGCCTTAAGATCTTTGTGACCAATTTTTAAGTAAACTTTGAATATTGATTTATTGCTGTGCTGGCCAATCTCTGCTTTTCAAGCAATAAATAAAACTTAAAGGGGTTCTAAATGTTTTCTATCCGAAATGAGAAAAAAAAATAGTTTAGATACACTTTAAGCATTGTACATTTTATACAGCAATACATGGGGCATTCATAATTTCTAATGTCATTCCTTGAATGTATTCATTCATCTTTACGACTGTAGCCTCCAATCAATATTGTGACATGTTCACAGCACAGTATTATTAAATGTGATTGACAGGACTGGGATTTCATTAGGCTTACCCCTAGAGGTTCTAGAGACAAAGTGATGACTTTTATTGCAGTCATCTCATTAAAGCTTATTTACAGGATGTCCCATTTGTCTAAGCTGGGTGAGGGCAGGGAACATAAGAGCATGTTCTGTGTACCTCAGGTGATCCTGGCAGGTGGTTGTTGCTTTAGCTTAAAGGTTGCGTGCCTTCAGGCTCCAGTGATGGAAATCCATCCTTGTTATTGACTAACCATGCATGACAGCAGATAAGCAGACATGATTAGCAAACCATGGTGTTACATATAACTTATATGAAGAATGCAGGAACCTACCTATAAACCTATAAAGCAAGGCCATCTGAGATGCTGTCTGTTGTCCACCACTGCTGTAAAATATACCATGACCATTCTGTCTGATCTAATGTGTTTCATTTACCATGCTGATGTTAATCTTTCTTTTTCTCCCCACTCAGCTTTTGTCCCTGTTCTTTGCCCCTTCGTTTTGTTGGTGAGGATATCACAGTGATGTCTGCATTCAACCTTCTCCATTTGATGACAAAGAGCCAGCCAGTGGCCCTGCGAGCCTGTGGGCTTCCCTCAGGTTGACTGGGTGCTGCTTGTTGTATCATGCATACAGAGAGTCCTTAACTTCTGGTGTGTCTGCTGCAGGAAACCACCATTTGTTATTTCTATTCTATTCATCATTGAACTGAAACTATTTCAATTGACTTATTCCAATAGTTCAAATCCATGCATATCAAACACATACACATGTATAAAATGACTACACATTAACATTTCATAGTAAGCACCTTTCTTTATTAATTCAAGAGAGTCTGCAGAATTATATGTATTAATTTGTAAATGGAGTACTTTACTGTGTTTTACTGTGTTGTTCTTGAGAGTGAGGATCAGGAAGCGGAGGAAAACGAGTGTAGATTACACTGTTCTTCAGTTTTTAATTGCAATTCCTGAACATCCAACTCATGTGACCACTTGGTCCTGTCAGCCTGCTCTAAAATATCTATTTACTAGGTTTTAGAACTATAGGCTCTCAATGAAAACATCTTGACACCCTGGGAGACTGATTTGCATAGCCATTGCATAAAACAAATGCATTGCTTCATGTCGGATCTGAAGATTTGATCTGTTGTATGGGAAATTAAAATATTTCTATTGAATAGGTCATGTGACACAAAATCACGTCAGCCTGTTCTAAATAGATTCAAGCACAACAAAATATATAGTCTCCACCACTATCCTCCATGTTCAGGGAAACAAAAGTTTCTCATTTAGTGGTTAGCAAACTTGTCTTACAGCACTGGGGCCCTGGGTTTGATTGATATCATGGACTCTATCAGTTTGGAGGTTATATATACACTCCATTTTAGATAGGACTGCCTCCTACTATCCAAATATATACCTGTTGGCTTAATCGGCTTCTAGCCAGATTTGCCGTGTGTATGCCTGAGGTGCTAACTTTGCAAAGTAATCACTATCAAGGCAGTAATTGTTTTAGTCTTTTTTGTAAAGTGCCATATAAATGAGTTTGGGTTTCCCTCAGTTTAAAGTGAGCCTATCCCTGCCCACACTGGGTAGAGTAACATACCTGCTTTACAGAAAGCAGAGTCTGCAACATTTAATTACCTTTAATGCTTTTCTCCACTGCTCTGATCCATTTCCAGAGCACCCCAATGTTCTGTTTAAGTTTAAACTTTCTGAGAATGCTGAAATGTACACATGTCATGCAGGGAGTGACACCCATTCTCCCATATCGGTACATTTTAGGTACCCCTGAGGTTGTGCAATCATGGTGGGCAGAGAAGGTAGATGAAAGCTGAAGACTCTTGTAGGGCAACATGGAGGAAAAACATTAGACAACTACACATTCTCACATGAGAAACATTAGTTTGCAGAAAGAAAAAAACCTTGGGGGGGAATTTATCAAAACTGGTGCAGACAGAATCTGGAGCAGTTGCCCATAGTAACCAATCAGCTTCTCTTCAGTTTGTTCAGTTCAGCTTTGAAAATGAAAGAGAGAAGCTGATTGGTTGCCATGCACAACTGCTCCAGTTTTTGTTTTCGTTTTGATCAATTCTCCTCAATGAGTTTTATTTTTTTATTTTTTAGAATGTCAACTCTTCGAAGGTTAGATGCTTACACTAAGTACTTTCATGCTGAATTCATGTACAATTTCAATGTAACAGAAAGGGAAACACTTTAGGGTCCTCACATAGGAAAACCATCTTGTGTGAAAGGGGATGGGTGACATTGCTCCTGCTTGTCATCTGATACACTCAGCAAAGATTAATGAAAATGTACATGTTCATTTCAATTAAGATAGCCTTACCCTTTTGATGCACTAGCTTGCATCCAGTCTCACTATGTACCCAATAGATAATAAAAAATGTGATTTCAAATCAGCGGAAACACATTAAATTGTGTCTGGTTGCAACCAATGATGATTTTTTCAGCAAACAAGGTTTTAAGCTTATGTATGTCAGAGATCATTCTACACAAGTGTCCTCTTAGGTTTGTTGTTTCAAAGCAGATATCCACTAGATGGCACTAGATTCTTTTTTTTTGTTTTTAAAGTTTTGTTTCAGTGTGTACGGACTATTCCACTCCTGCACCATTAGAGTTAAATGTTTCATGCACACACAATGTTTTGCTCACAAAAAGACTATTTCCTGATATATCACAGACCTTTTCCAGCATTAGAAACAATGAAAGTGGCTAAGCAGATCTGTAATGCATTCCAGATATCATAATGAAGCAAAGGAATTCCTGCAGCCACGCTGGGCCACAAAATATGGGGTGTACTGGAAATACCCCATTTGTGATTCATTAAAAGCTCTCGCTTTGTACCAAAGTATAAGACACATTTCCTGCTCAACCTTTTCTTCCTGTTTGTTCCAATGTCTAAGGTTGTGTTCAAACTATAGTCCTTCAGGTACTTTTGCTGCAGCAGACCACCCAGGTTTAAAAATGCCAATAACATATGCCCTAACTGCAATTTTGTAACTGTTAGGGACTCTCAGCTCTCACATGTTCCTCTGTTTACCATGTTGAGTGTTGCCTGCATCACCAGTGCTTTGCATGAATATTAATGATTTCCTATATTAGGCTTTGTACGCATGGGCATCAATACCAAGTGTTGTAGCAAGCAACTGAACAATCCAGTGAGCAGTCAGTTATTTATAGCCCGATTATACACAAATGTCTCCATAAAGTGTTTGATTAACATCTCATTGGACTGATTTAATTAGATACCGTATGCAATATCCCCTGTTTATTAAATGATCAGTTCATCCAAAACTGATACAGTATTTCAGTTATAGTTGACATCTGGTGGCCTAAGTTATCTGCTTTCCTTATGTCTCAGGAACGCCAGCTACAAGATCTTCCTGCTTTTGTTCTCATCTGTCTTGAATTTATGGGTGCTGCCACCCACCTTTTGGTGATTCCACTACTCCAGATTTTCATAATATTGAATAAATGAAAATTCTACCCAAGTGAGCTCAGGCATGATCATGATAATTCTATTTATAAATGTATGATCTCAGAAATGGGTAATACTAATTAGGAGGTGTAGTTGGTACAGATTCGGAGGTTCAGTGAGCATTTTAGAGGAACCTAAACAGATTTTTGATGGTTTTCTGATGCCCTATGAATAAATGGAAAATACTAAAGGCATTAGTTGGCACTTGGAATAAAATGCCCATGGATGCAAATTCTTAGTATTGTATACATTAGTAAACCATAAATTAGAAAAACATTAGAGCAGTGTTGCTGTTTTTATGTTTCATCATATCCTTTGGTGTGAGTGCAATACACCTGTTATTCTGCATGCATACAAGTCAAACTTTTTCACTATACAAGCTGTCTGAATGTGCTTTGGCCATGACATATTTTGTATTTACACAGATGTTACAAATGTTATTGTTACATTTCCACAAAGAACAGACCCTGCATACATTTTCCAAATTCATAACTTCTAGAAAACAAATATGGTTGTTCAAGTTTTGTTTACATGGAACTGTAAATTCATGTGATGTGTTTTGAACTGTTTTCATACTCAGTCAACCTTCTTCTTTTTTTTTTTTTTACCATATATTACATGGGAATGTCTGGTCTACGGAATATGCTATTGAGCAAGACAGAATATATGCTTTTATATACAGCTATGCTGAGTGTTTTTGGGGGAGAGGGTAAGGTGTGTTTGAATGTGTATTGCATGATAACATAGATTGACAGACAGACCTTTGGACAATGCAGTATACGTTTTGCAAGCCCAGTCGTTAGCTAGATTTAAAGTGAGTAGTCAGGCATAACTCCTACCCAAAATAATATGCTCGGTGTTGGGCATTTTAAAGCTCAACTTTTTAAACCATCTTTTATCCAACAATATTGGTGTTTTTGATAGATGCTGAATGGTTGAATCATCCACCTCCTAATGCTATTTTTTTATACTCCTTTTTGGTGTGTGAGCTCTAAGTTATGAAGTTCAGAAATGTCACCAGCACACCAATTCAAACGTGAAAAAGATCCATTTAATGACACAAACTTGTCATACAATGCTAAGTTATTGCCACCCATCATGCTCATTCCAAAAGGGAAATCATCTTACTTGGATTTTTATTTTATATAATGTGCAATGCAGCAGAATGAGCTCCAAGAGGGTCTCACTTGTCCTGTTGGATTAATAATTAAAGTGACACTAAACTCAGGAATTAAACCTTAAAAATGCATTCAAGTACCTATTAACAATAATGTAGCTTATTTGTGTATCACTCATTTGTAAATCATAGTGCTGACACTGTCCTTCCTTCTGGAGGGTGGCTACTTTTGTTGCCCATGGTCCTGTGTGTGTGTGTGTGTGTGTGTGTGTGTGTGTGTGTTGTAAAGTAGCCACTGCTCCAAGCTCACTACCATGATGGTCTACAATCTTCATACAAATTAATAAACTAAATGTGAGATTGTAGTCCATCACAGGAGTGAGCTTGGAGCAGTGGCTACTTTAAAACACACATAGGAATCATTTAATTCCTGAGTTTAGTGTCACTTCACCTGAAGCAGCAAGTGAAGTGAAATTTCTTGAAGGGGGGGCCAAAGCTGAGACTTACAGAGTAAGTTTCATCATCGGAATCTGAGAGATAAAAATGGGCAGGTAGATGATTCAGCTACATTCATCTACTAAAAGTTGAAATGACAGACCCTTTGGGATAAAGGTTACTGAGTCGACCTAGACAGATAAAGGTTATCCATAGAAAAGCATGGATGAGAGTAGGAGGTGGCTCATGAATTAGATTGTATCCTTTTAATGGCATGGATAAATGGTCCCTTCACCAAGAGCAGTACATAGTCAAACACCGGCCTAAGTGGAAGCAAAAAGTTGTGCGGGTCAGCAATCAGGATAACGATGGGCAGATTACACACATTGTTCTTGGTGATCTTCTCATCTCTGAACAGTCTGAGCTGTTTTGTGCCACATCTTATTTCACATTTTAAACAGATCAACCCTTAAAGAACACATGCATTGAGATACCGTCTAACTCGAAAACATGTAAAACTAGACACCCTTTCAAACAAACAAACAAACAAAAAATACAATTAACTGCTTACAATAAGCTGATTTACAATAAGTAATCCTGGGGATTATTATATTACTTTCACTGTATTGTTTAAATCACATTCTGCTTCAATGTTCTTCCAGTGAGGATCATAAGAGCATGATTCGCTTAGTGCAGAACATGTACTGTACAGTAATGCTTCAAGCAGAAGGTAAAATAATCCCATTCTCATCATTTCTTCTCAAACATCCATTTACATTAGAGAAGAAACAAAGAATGTTTTGTGTTTCTTGCTGTGGCATGGTTCCAAGCACAGTCTTGTACGCTTGAGTAATTACTCTGTAAAACCAAGGTTACCTGATAAATGTCAGTACATTCTCCAGATAAAAATATGTTATTACAGGCTCTAGGGCTAAATTTGCTTTGAAATTAGAAAAACCTGAAATTTACTTTCATGGGAGGATTGGTTAACCTAAAAACACCTTTCAGAATGAAAACAAAACTTAGTAAGTAATGCTCTCTGTACCTGATCTCCCTGCAGCTGCCTGGAAAACTCCCATTCATGTCTGTCTGCTTGGCCGATATAAAGTGTAGTAAATTACACTAGAGAAGTTGTATTTTGAATGAAAAAAAAATGAAGTGGTTCATTTGACAATGCAGTGGGAAATATGTCAGATTCACAGTACCAAGTTTCATTGTAGAAAAATAAATGTTGCCTATTTTTGGGACGACCATTAGCTCCAGTATTCAGGTCTTTTTATACTCTAGTTTTTTGACTGTGGCACCTATATCATTCATCGCAGGAAGGTTGGGGTTCAGCTAAATAGATCCTGGTAGAAAATGTGGATCCGCGCTTTATGGGTAGCCCTGATTTAATATCAAAAATAGATGCTGGAACAGGGGAGGTACAAGCAGGGGCCGTCACAAGGGGGGTGTGGCCTGTACCGGGTGACACCATCACGGGGTAACATTAAATGACCGACAATCATTTTGGTGTCACCCCCTCTGAAAAGTCGGGCACTCGGTCATGGACCCGGTGTCCCCTCCTCTCTTTGGCGTTCATCACCAAGATTGCCGCCGGCAGTAAAGTGCATGCGATGTTCACACTAGCCCATCTGCTAAAAAAGCATCATTTAGTAGCTGGGCTAGTGCACTGTGACGACTCCAGTATTGTGCGTTGTATCGCACACTGTCGAAGCTGTCAATATTTCCATTATTTTTTTATTTTTTTTAACGTCATGGAGTGTACAATGTGTTCACTCCATTCAGGTCCCTGCATGTCAGCACAGTCCGCTGTGCTGCAGTGCGGCGACCTTACGATAGAATGCAATGCTCTGAATTAAAATGCCCACTGCATTGTAGTGTGAATAGGACATATACTGTAGAAGACAATTGTTTTCTATGTGTCCTAGTCGTGACCTGTGTTGATTCGATGTTGCACAGTGCAGGTCACTGCACTAAGTGTGAGGATTAAAGCGAGCGTGACAGAGAGTTTTAGTGTGAGAGTTAGGGTTTTAGGTAGGGTTAGTGAGAGGGTTAGAGATGGGGTTACAGGGAGAGTTAAAATTATGGTTTTGGGCAAGGCTAGTTTGAGGGTTAGCATTAGGGTTACAGAGAGGCTTAGAGTTTGCGTTACAGGGAAAGTTAGTTTAAGTATTAGAGTTAGGTTCAAAGGGAGAGTTAGGGATCCAGGAAGGAATAGAGTTAGGGTTACAGAGAGGGTTAGAATTTGCATCACAGGAAGAGTTAGTTTGCATGTTAGAGTTAAGGTTACAGTGGGAGTTAGGGTTACAGGGAAAGTTAGTCAGGGATCCAGAATAAGTGAGAGTTAGGGTGACAAAGAGGGCTAGAGTTTGGGTTATAGGTAGACATGTAAGCCAGCAAGAAATTTGTTTAGTTTCATTTCGGATATTTCATTTTTCAGGATTCGAGTCTGAAAGTCAATTTGTTTCTAGCATTCGGATTTGTGCACAAAAGTGACATTAAGGGGGTTATTCACTAAGCAGCCGAGTGAAAAACTGAGCCGAAGTGAAGTGAGCCAAACGCTGTTCGGCAATTCACTTCATCCCTGTATAGCTGATTTCAGGCTTGCTTCGGCTCCCTTCGACTGAGCCGAAGTGCAGAATACTGAGCCGAACCTCTGGCAGTTCACTCACTGTCGTTCGCCTCCTATTCTCATAGGGGCCGAATGGCAGTGATTGAATAGTTAAATGCCGCCAAAAAAAAAATGTAAATGAATGGGGATGGGGACAAAGGACTCTTCCCCCTGACCTGTTGGTTGTGGGGGTCTGTGGGTGGGGGGCTTAATTTAATCGGGGTACCCCCTTTAATAAAGGGGCACCCAGATGCTGCCCCCCTTGTGAATGAGTAACGGGTACTCATTCACTAAAGGGTTAACAATTGATCCAACGATGTAATCCAAAGATTAATCGCGATGTCCAGCATTGTCCGCGGCGACGACGACTCCTCTAAATAAAAAGAAACCCGACGCCCGCTGACCAGTCCGCACCTGAGGAACTCCCGCCGCAGAATGAACAATATGACATATGCCGGCAAAATGTTAACGGATAGGCAGAGCTAGCAGTGACATCACCGCTGGCTCTGCCTATTTGTCTTTATTTTGCCGATACCTGTCATGAGTCTTCTGAAGTCCCGTCCAAATCAAAACAAATGGGCTGAGCCAGCGGTGATGCCACTGCTAGCTCCGCCTATCTGTGCCGTGCTGTTTGTTGTCATAGAATGACAGGCTACTGTTCTGAAATGACCTGAGGACAGTAGCTTGTCATTGCATGATAACAAATGGGCGGAGCCAACAGTGATGTCATCGCTAGCTCCGCCTATTTGTTTATATTTGCGTGGAGAACATTCTTCCTGCTTCGACTGTGTGTTCGGCTCAGCCTACTCATTCACAAGGGGGGCGGGATCAAGGTGCCCCATTTATGAAAGGGAGAACCTAGATGCAGATGACCCCCCCTTGCCTGCAGACCCCCCACAACCACCAGGTCAGGGTTGTGGGAAAGAGGCCCTTGCCCTCATCGGGGTGGGGACAAGGTGCTTTTCCCTGGTGTCCCCCCTGAAAAGCACCTTTCCAATGCTAAGGGCATGTGGCCTTGTATGAGGGAGGGGGGGCTCGCTCATGCCTGCCTGGATTAAAAGGTTTTTGGATTGTTTTTTAGTTGGGTTAAAACTCCACCCCCTTAAAAGTCCCCCCCCCCCTCAATGCATACCATCTGTTATGAATTGGGGGGCACGCTGTTTATTTTTTAAATTATTATTTCTGTGGACTGTTTAACAATTTAGTGTATTCTGTGACAACTGTCAGATTCTTTGTTTATATTCGGGAATTGAATGTCGGCAAAGAAGCAGAAGCACATAGCTCTCAGCTTCTTTCATTGTTTATATTTTGTAACAATATTCTATTTCTTTGTTTTCATTCGGGATAGAAGTCCAGAATGTCAACAAGGAGCAAAGACGCCAGAGAGCTGTAAATGACAGCTCTCCTACTTCTTTATTTAGCTCTGAATGAAATTCAGATGTATCCAAATTTCGTTATCAAACATTCCGACACATTCGGATTTGTTAATTCTGTCATTCAGAAATTCAGATGCATTCGAATGTACACATTTCCCAGAATTTGTACGAATTTCATTTTGGAACGAAACAAATCGCACATGTCTAGTTATACAGAGTTATTTGGAGTGTCAGTTGGGTTAGAGTTAGGGTTACAGCTAGAGTTAGGGTTACAGAGAAGGTTAGAGCTAGGAATTCAGGAAGGGTTAAGAGTTTGGGTTAGAACAAAGGTTAGAGTTAGGATTTGGAGAGTCAACATTAGAGAGGGTGTGAGGATTACAGTTAGGGCTAGTTTGATGGTTAGGGTTATGGTTCTCCGAGGGTTAGATTTAGGTTTGCAGTAAAATTTAGAGTAGTGCAAGAGTCAGGGCCATGTCCAAACTGGCAACTTTGTAGCAGCTAGAAATCTTTCTGCATATGCTAGTTTTTTTTCTTGAGTGATTTGTAGCTAGATATAGAGTTGTTGCTGTGATTGACTACAATGCTTATCTATGCAGCTACAAATTGCTGGTGTGGCATGATTATCAGCTGCATTGGATAACACGAGTAGCTGCTGAAGCTGGCAATTTTATTGCTAGTGCAAAAGCTGCAAATAGTCAATTTCTCAGTGACTGAGCATTAAAACGCTTGGAACTTCATCAACACAAACCTTTCCGTGGTTCATTTTTCTCCTAACAATAAAAAGGTTAAGGTAAACAATTCTGTGGCTCCTACAGAATTCCCCTTGTGACTTCAGCCTTAGAGTTACAGGAAGGGTTAGTGTGGCTTAGATTTAGGGTTAAAGAGTTAGTGTGAGGGTTAGATTTGGGAATAAAGGTTGGGTTACAGGCAGGGGCGTATTTACCGCGAGGCAAAGTAGGCATTTGCCTAGGGCGGCACCTTCCTGGGGGGCGGCCGTAGTCAAACGCCTTGTGAAGAGGGTGGGAGGACGGATGGACCCGGACAGCGCAGCCGACGGATGGGATCGTGACTCAGAAAACGAAAAGCAGCCGGCGGCCACTTGATCTCACTGCTTCCTGGGTCACAGAGCCGCTGTGAGTGACCCAGGAAGCAGTGAGATCGATTAAGTGGCCGCCGGCTGCTTTTCGTTTTCTGAGTCACGATCCCATCCGTCGGCTGCGCTGTCCGGCTCCCGTCCGTACAAGTAATCCTCCCGGGGGGGTTCGCTGGGCGGGCTTGTAATCTCTGCTTGCGACTAGATTTAAACCCCCCCGGGGGGGGGGGGTGCTAGTAAGGTGCCGAGGGCGGCCGAAGCTTGGCTTGCCTAGGGCAGCCAAATGCATAAATACACCACTGGTTACAGGGAGGAATAATGCGAGTGTTAGGATTATAGGGAGGGTAAGGGTGAGTGTTGGGAGACAGGGAGGTTTAGTGTGAGTGTTAAAGTTACAGGGAGGGTTAGTGTGAATTTTAGGGATTACAGGCAGGTTTGGTGTGAGTGTTGAGGATTACAATGAGGTTTGGTGTGAGTGTTGAGGATTACAAGGAGGTTTGGTGTGAGTGTTGGGATGACAGGGAGGTTCAGTGTAAATGGTAAGGTTACAGGGAGGGTTAGTGTAAATTTTGAAGTTACAGGGAGGTTTAGTGTGAGGGTTGGGGTTACAGGAAGGGTGGGGTTACCGGAAGGGTTTGTGTGAGAATTGGGGTTACAAGGAAGGTTAGTGTGAGGGTTGGGATTACAGGGAGGTTTAATGTGGGTGTTGGGATTACAAGGCGGGTTAGTGTGAGGATCGGGGTTACGGGGAGGTTTAGTGTGAATGTTAGGTCTACAGGGAGGGTTAGTGTAAGGATTGGAATTACAGTGAGGTTTAGTGTGAATATTACATTTACAGAGAGGTTTAGTGTGAGTGTTAGGTTACAGAAAGGGTTAGTGTGTGTGTGTTGGGGTTACAGGGAGGTTTGGTGTGAATGTTGGGATGGCAGGGAGGGTTAGTGTGAGTGTTGGAATGACAGGGAGGTTTAGTGTGAATGTTAGGGTTACAGGGAGGGTTAGTGTGAATTTTGGGGATTATAGGGAGAAAAATGTGATCACATTTGTCTTCAATTTGATCTGGAAAAATCAATCCAAATGATCAACATGATAGTTAAAAAAGCAATTGTTATATTTCTTTAGATTGTTAAAACAAGCATCTCATTGTACAATCTGATCAATATGTATATGGACAGCCAGAAGGCTTATTCACAAAATCAGAGCAATGATATGCAAAGTACAGTACACTAACAATCAAAGTTCAGTGAACTGTACAGAACAGTTAGGATCATTTCTGTTTGCTTGCTATGGGTTGATGTGCATTGCATCTTACAATTGATATTTGCAATGGTAATGAAGTTTCATCAGAATATATCTTTCCAGAAAACAAGATCTTGCATTTGAACATTGACTTCAGCTCAATCCCTTTCCAGTCACTATCATATTGATGTAAAAAGCACCTTGGCCAATGCTATATAACTAGTCCAGCCTGCAGTGGAGAAATGGCTACATTCTAACAATAGCTGCCATTTCAGTTTCTGGTAGAGGCTAAAGAATTAAACCACCAGAAAATGTCTTATCTCTCAAGGACTCTTTTGCTTAGATGTTTGCACTAGGAGTTTTGGGTGTTCCCTCCTACTATTGCATATCAAAGCACCTCCTATTGCATTCTCCATAATGTAAAATCCAACAGGGACATGGGGAGCCCCCATTATTTATTATTAGGTCTGCACACCTGCAATGAAATAAATGAGGAATCCCAATGTCCCTGTTGGATTTTACATTATGGAGAATGCAATAGGGGGGTGCTTTGATGTGCAATTATAGTAGAAACACACAAAAATCCCAGAAGACCATGAACAGGAAGCAGATATTAAGGAAGGGAGATCTAGCTGTTCGGGTATTCAAGGCATATAAAAAGCAATGGGTAAACCGTAGAAATAACAGAATCCATCTGTAACTAAAATATCGCTCATGGATGAAGTTACTTTTTTCAGTAAGGGCCTTTGGAAGCCTTTTTATGCTGAACTACTCAAATATTAGTTTTGGTTCTTGCCTATTTTAGTAGTAGTAGGGCATTTAAAAAAAATATGAATGTCAGTTTTAGGATTATGCTGGTAGGTTGAATCTGCTCTAGTTTAAAGGAGAACTTATGTTCTATCTTTTCTTTATTAATGCATTCCTTAGGCTAAATAAGTAAATTATGTAATTTACTCTAATTAGCCAAAATGCACAGTAAGGCTGTAAACTCTTATTTAAGGTGGTGGGCGGGGCTAAGTGCCGCAATGAGGAGACATCCCGACGTATCTGACGGGATCCTCCCCACTGATCTTCCTCACTGTGACTGACAGTGATTCTTGAGAGCTGCTGCGCGTCCACGAATATATGGACATGCGCATCAGCTCTCTCCTTACCTGCACGTCGCCGTGTGCCAGCCTTCAAGACATGCTGCTGTGTAGCCCTTGATCCCCTCCCTCCTCATCTGCCCAGCCTACTTCACGACACGTGTAGTGTACAGCACAGTCAGTGAGAAGATCTTGTCCCCACTCACTCTTCCCCCCTCTCTCCCTGCCCTCTGTGACACTGACATACTAAAATGACCGTGGATCGCTGATGACAGAGGGGAAGGAGCCTTCTCTCTCGCTTCATCATTTATCACATATGGGCAAGTCCATATATGATGAATGATGTCACTGGGGATCCCTGCTGATTGGATGCTTGCCAGTCTGCAGGGATACCCAGTGACATCATTCATCATATATGGACTTGCCCATATGTGATAAATGATGAAGCGAGAGAGAAGGCTCCTTCCCCTCTCTCATCAGCGATCCCCAGTGAATTGAGGATGTCAGCATCACACAGGGCAGTGAGAGAGAGGGGAAGGAGCCTTCTCTCTCGCTTCATCATTTATCACATATGGGCAAGTCCATATATGATGAATGATGTCACTGGGGATCCCTGCTGATTGGATGCTTGCCAGTCTGCAGGGATACCCAGTGACATCATTCATCATATATGGACTTGCCCATTTCTGGTAAATGATGGAGAGAGGGATGGCTCTTTATCCTCTCTCTCGCCCCCTGTGTTATGCTGACATCCTAATTACTGGGGATCGCTGATGAGAGAGAGGGGAAAGAGCACTGAATGTGCAGGGAGGCTGAGTCCGTCTCTTGCTGCTGCCTTCTCACTTCAGACTCCGCCTCCCGCTCACAAATGCCAGCGTGCACGAGCTGACAAAACACAGCTGTGCACGATGAGAGGAAGCGCGGCCACAGCAATGAGATCATTTGAAAAAAAAGCCGTGGGCGGGCTGGATCAAATGTTAACGCCCCAAAAAAGGAAAGGAGCTTGGAGCAGGGCTGAAGACGGCCATTTACTACAGGTTTTGAGGGTTTTATCTGTGATGTGCTGCGACTTTAGAAAAAAGGAACGATGCTACTGCAATCAAGGTAAGGGGTATTTTTAATTGCTCTTAAAGTGACATTAAACCCTCAGATTTTTTAACATAAACCAATACTGTAATGTGCGTCTTACCGTAATCCATGGTTGTTTCCCTTCTCTTTGCTGCTCTTCCTTTTAAATCTGTATCTGTTCTCATGCTCTGCAGAACTTCTGTTTTGCAGCAGACTGCCTTGTCTCAGGAATGGATATACGGTGTCTGTGTATTAGTTTCTATAGGCTTGTAACCTGAGCCAGCACTACAGGGAGAGGCCCTGAGCTGAAAAGGGAATTTCTGCAGAGCATGAGAAGACATGAGTATTTAAAAGGAAGAGCAGCAAAGAGAAGGGAAACAACCATGCATTACAGTAAGGCACACATTACAGTATTGGTTTATGTTAAAAAATCTGAGGGTTTAATGTCCCTTTAAGTCATAGTTCTCCTTTTAAGCTTCTTTTTTGGTAGATATCATAAACAAAAAATCCAACAGGAGAGTGGGACTTATTTGTAATAGCTGCTGGAGGTGGATTAATGGGAAAAAAACAGCTTCTATAAATAAACTCTAATAAAGAATTTTTTAATATTGTATTTATTGCAATTACTCATAAGCGTGTTGTGCACTTTACATTTACAATTAGAGTTGTCTTGACACTGAAATGATCACAAGGAAGAGAATTAATAGAAAGTTTAATGGGCAATTTTCAAGTTATTTGTTAAAGTGACACTAAACTCCTAAACCTTAAAAATGCATTCAAGTACCCTAATTATTAACAAAAATGTATCTTATTTGTGTTTCACTCAGCTGTAGATCCTCAAATCATCTCTGAATTGGTGCTGACACTGTTAATAGTTAAGGCACTTGAATGCATATTTAACTCCTGAGTTTAGTGTCACTTTAACTCATGGCAGTGCTTCCTCACAAGAACATTTGATACAATCTGTATTGCGCATTGCATAGATTTACACACAGTCTGATATAGTGGAGATGTGTTATGGCAGGCAGTAAGGTATGTTCAACTTCCTTCTGACTACAGTGGCAGCAAAGCATAAAATGAAAATAATCAACCAAAACCAAAAGAATGTAAACAAAAGTCCCAGCACTTATAACAAATAAAAACAGAACCTGCAGTTACTTGTTTACCTTCCATAGACATATTTAGTCTTACGTGTGATTTGTTGCTGTCATGACCCTAAGAGGATTTAGACATGTGTTTTTACTAAGTTTTTTTTTTCAAGTACTTGTTTTACTTTTTACAGAACTGCATATATTCCTAATACTTACATAACATCCCACATTGGTCTAGGCTGCTTATTTCAGTATACATAAAAAGGAATAACTTCAGATAAAAGTACATTTACTTTTATAATGGTGAGGATAATAATTCTGTAAGTATTTCAGTGTGAGGTCGTTGTTACTCAATCAGTAGAAAATACCCAGAAACAGTTAGGGATAAATACTGTTCATTTACATTTAAAATAGAGCCAAAACATACCATATAATAGTGTCTTATAATTAGATTATATATTATTGTACTGGGGAGGAGAGAAGCTTTCAGGAAACCGAGCAGCGGTGACAGCAGTCAAGATGTTGAGCGGTGCGGGCAGTGACTGCTCCTCCCGGCTCCACGTCCTGTGTCTGGATGGAGAGCGGTGTGGGACGGTGACAGCTGTCATCTTACAGGAGGCGGAGCTCCTGGTGATTGGAGGAGAGTGCTGTGATCTTCCACAGGAGGCGGAGCTCTCATCCCCATCGCCCACCTCCTGTGACAGCCAATTTAGAATGCAGAACGGTGTACAAACACTAGCCGATCAGCTGATCGGTGAGTGTTTGTAAATAACAGGACATAGTGTGCTTACTTTGTCCCAGTTATGAATGAATGGGAAGTGATGTACATCACTTCCTGTTTATTCATGAATTGTGGACATATTTACTCATGCTATATCCACAATGTATGATTGGACAGGAGCACTCAGTATAGAGGCTTTCTGTTCAGCCATAACAGGGGCTGCAGATAAAGAGATTGTGGACTCTGTGTCCTAAATCTCTTTTTCTATTTTAAAAGGGAAATATCAGGGATCTATTTAGACCCCTGATATTCCGCTAGTAAAGTAAAAAAATAAATAAAATAGTTAAAAAATATTTTTTTTAAAAGGTTGATAAAAAAAAAGTAATTTTCCGTTATCAGCCTGACAATTTTTTTTATTTTCGGTTTTGGTCTCAAAATGTATTTTTGGTGCATCCTTAATATATACTGTTTGAAAAGTCCAGTGTACACCCCAGCTTATCCACCACATTTCGAAGATGCCAGAAGTGCAGCCAGGTGACAAGGACAATGTAACTCATGAGCACATGCACTCAGAAGCAGCTGACAAGTGGGTGGAGATGAGTGACATGGGATCTGGAAGACGAGATGGAGACCCATTTTCTTCAGCTTATAAGGCAGTGCAAAAACATGTCTTTGCAATAGTAAATGTGTGATGGATTTGTTCCTTTTTTATTTTTCTACAATAGTCCAAAGTAAGGGGCCTATTCACACCACAACCTGGAGGGTTGCAATGCAAGTGAATTTGTGTATTGCTTTAGGCTGCATTACATTAGGTTCTGTGTGTTGTAGTGCGCTATAGTGCAGGTGCATTGCTGCACACTGTAGATGTGCATTAGAGAGCAAGTGACAATAAATGGCAATGTACAGCAATACATATATACAGGGAAGGGAATTTATTAAAACTGGAGCAGCCAAAATCTGGAGCGACTGTACATGGAAACAATCAGCTTCTCTCTTTCATTTTTAAATCCTGACTGAACAAACTGAAGAGAGAAGCTGATTGGTTGCCATGCACAGATGCTCCAGATTTTTGTCTGCTCCAGTTTTCATAAATTCCCCCCAGTGTGCTGCCAAAACGCTTGTTATGTGTGTTGTGGTGTGAACAAGGTCTCAGTCATATCAATTTGACATACTGCACATAGTGTTTTGGATTTGTATTTTTGTGTAGCCAGCAGATGGAGCTTTAGACTCCTCTCAATGTGTCTTTTCAGGGAATATTTCAGCAGTCTTTTGCTTGATGACAGAGATAAATACATAACACACAAAACTAAAGCTGACCATAGGCTGGTAGATTTTCGTACAAATGTTCATATAAAAATTCTCATCACAACATTCAGTAATGCCATCAGAGACTTGAATGTAGGATGTTGCTTGAAATTTTGTTTTAATTTTAGCATTTGATTTTGGAGCTTCCCGAATGAAAACCACATTCACTGTTAGAATTTTATTTGAGAAAAAAATTCCCATCCTGCTCCTTTATCACTGTGGTAGAAAGAGATTGTGGATTTGAACCCATTAAATATTAAAAAAAAGCAAACAAACATCCCACAAACAATTTTTTTTCCGAACGTCTCATTCCAGTGACTCATTATCAGATGGCTCAGTCTGAAGTTTTAGGCCAGACACAGATGGACAATTTTTTCTAGTGGGATCATGCATCTAAAGTCACACATGATTGTTGGTGATAAATTGCTAGCGATCGCTACACATACAGCTGCATGTATAAAGCCTGAAGTAGGGATCTAAGGCATCCTGAAAGCTTGCATCTCTATTAAGTTATCAAATAAAGGATATCTCCTAAACTAACTGCATGTAGTGGTGATTGGTCGCACAAATTTGGAGCATTGATCTGCCTTGATTATTTAATAATGGTTAATCGTTACTACATGCTACACTTTATTGTTCCCTATCTGTAGTGATGGGTGGTGTTTTTTTGCGCATTTGTACGCATGTACAAAAACACGCAAATTGTAATAGTCGCAAGTGTGAATGAGCCCCTATAGAATGCATTGCCTTTTGTGTTTTGCGCTTTTTCTGGCCACGTCAGTATGCCATACGTCGGTGGCTTTCTCCCTTCTGCCATAAGCTCATGGCCGCTTTAGCCATGAACTTACACCAGAAGGTTTCTCCTGACTCTCCTATGTAAAATAATAGCTGTCATCAGCTGATGAGAGCGATCAGCTGAAGCTTGTCACTTGTATATTACCCTTTTTTCGGCGGATGGCGCACGATTCGGCCCCAATAGACTCAATAGTGTTGCACGAAATCGCGCATTACCGGCGATATTGCGCGACTTGGTCGCTTGATATCGCGTGACAGAAGGGTCACTTTTGCACTGCAAAATGTAAGGAAAGAATGATGTCACATCAAGATTACTGTTGATTGGTTACAGCCCAATGTAGCAGCGACGGAGTCCCGCCCAAAAAAAGTGATATGTAGCGCGATAAAATGTGCATTGTCGCTCAATATCGTGCAATGTAGTTCAAAGCCGTTCAGCAACGCGCAATACCCATGTCGCTCAGTGTGAATGGGGCCTTAACGAAAACTCCAGATGGCCGCCGCCATCATCTGTCATCTTCTCCTCCCTGCCTGGAGCCGCTCAGGTTATCACTCCAATGTTTGTAAACAACTGGGGACACAAAGTACTATGTAGAAAGTAAAAGTATCTTACTGCACTCCTTACCGGATTTCTTGAAAAATTGTATGAATGGGTGCTCGCAGTGACCATGGGGGCGCCGTGCCAATATATGAAATTGTAAAAGATGTTACCAGCACACCAACCTGTAAATTCAGCAACTGTCCATTTTAATGACAGACAATGTCATCCAATAGCAAGTACTTTCGGGGCCTCGCAGGGTCCCTGTCTGAGCCTGATGACGGGGACCCTGCAAGGCCACGAAAGTACTTTTTGACAGTTGCTGAATTTTGCTAAATGACAGTTGCTGAATTTACAGCTTGGTGTGCTAGTGACATCTTTACAATTACATAGTACTATGTGTCCCCAGTAATGAATGAACAGGAAGTCCTTTACATCACTTCCTGCTCATTCATGTGTTTCTCAACTCACTACAGAGGCTTCTACCCATTTACCTATTCACAAACTGGTTGATAGTAAATATTTTACTATCTCCAGTTTCTGAATGAATGGGAAGGCTCTGTACTGAGTGCTTTCCATTCATTTAGAACAGAGGCTGCAGAAAAGTTCAACATTTCAATTTCTTTCTCTATAAAACACAACCCCTTCTCCTCCCCCCCACACACACACCATGCAACAGTGTGCACCATATTGTGGTGTACCCCATGCCCATGCGCTGCGTTTGCAGTGTTTGTTTATTTTGCTTTTTAAAATAACATTAATTTAACTGTGGCAGGGCATGGCAAAACGTTGTGACACATTGCCGTGCGTTGTGATACGCTGTGTTGCAATTAAATGTACGCCTGTATCATTTTATCGCAACACATAGGCCAGCTCAGCGCACAAACGATTTTTAACATAAGTTGCTTATTTACAGTTTTGCGTTACTTCATTTTTTAATTGTTTCGCAAAAAGGCGCAATTTAAAATCTACAAATATTTGTTATTTATTAACTCAATACAGTTTTATCTTTTAGATTTAGTTGGAAAAGTATTTTTTTTTGTGCACTGATACTGATTTGTAGTGTGCTTTTATCAATTGAATTGTGTGTTTTTATTGGTTTATTAATGATTTGATAAACATTTGCGCAATTATCGCAGGACCTGCAAAATTAGTAGCACCATCTTTACATTCTACCAGACCTGTGCTTTCAGAAAATATATGGTTTGGGTCCTTTATATTTAGCAATAGAAATTCAAAACCCTGGGACAAATTGCAAACATGTACAGGCAAGATTTTTTTTTTTGAGCTATGGAGGAAGGGTTAGACCCTCTGTCAAGTTTTTGCTGGGGTGATTCATCCCTCTATTTGCACTGGGTGGTTTTTATTTAGCAAATTATTTGCCATGGTTTCCCTGTGTTGTGACCCCAGCAACTGTACTCCTAGACAGTGGACTACGAAATTTTTTTACACATTTTCAGCACATTTGTTTTAGTACTTGCAACAATTAAACAACTTAAACCATATGCAAACCTAAGACCCCTTTCAGACCATTGGTCTAATCAGGTCCACCTGTCACTTTTTCAGGAGAACCTAATCGGATGCCCAATGTAAGTCTATGGGCAGCTGAATCTAAACAGACGAGTGTCCATTTACATATGGTTGCCCCTAGCTCTGGCCAGGTCCAGAAAAACGACTGATTGTGCCAGGTTGGTGGTAATCTGATGTAAACGGACACGTCTGGAATTGTATTGTAATGTCTTCCTTATATTGTAAAGCGCTGCTTTACAGTATGTACTGTGATATACTGTTGGTGCTATGTAAATCCTGTATAATAATAATGTGTCCATTTACATCCGATTCCCCATAGACCAACATGGGTCCAAGTATTTCATTTTTTTCCCTATCGCAAGATGGAGAAAAAAACTTGAGGAACGCTCTACCGCCCTGATCATGGATCCCCTCCTGATCGGATAGTGTGAAAGGGGCCTTAGAAGTGTTAAGGGGCATTTTGAGCAGTAGAGGGAATTTGTGACTCAAGCTGTGATGTTCAGCAATTCTGTATCTTTATAGTTATTGGCATTGCTGCTATTTGGTAAAGTTGAAAATATCTGTAAGTATTTTTGTTGTTCAAAAACAAAACTTAAAATCAGAGAAGACAGAGAATATGTATATCTGCTAGTGAGATCTCTGTATCGGGTCTGTTTTTTTTTGTTTTTTTTTAAGAAGCACTCCTTGTAGGATGTAGACAGTATTATGATTAACCCCAGGTGAAAGTGTCCATTATATAGTAAATTTCAAAGTGATCAGAGATACAAGTAGGCTTCAGAAACAAACAGAATCAGGCCAGCTCAGACTGTGTGTCTTGCCTTTTAGAAGGCAGAAAGCTGCTTTTACTTCAAGCCCTAATCCTGTTATGAATGCTATGTTGACAATTGTTGAGTGCATCCCCTTCTATAAGATGGAATCAAACAGAGCATCCAGAAATTAGACTTATCTGAATAATAAGAGATATGTACATGATAGATGTTTAATAATAAAATTGTAAAATTGGTAAATAATTTTCAATCAATGTTTAGTTTATGACTTGTATGAAGTGCTTGGTGTTTCTACATCTTCACTGTTTACCATGCTGCCTAATTCAATGTTACCCTAGTTAGTTATATAATGCATACATTTCCTCTAGCTATTAGTTGTACGTTCAAAGGCTTATTAGTTTAAAAACAGACTACAGGCGAAGAATGAGACCCTCCAAAACTTGACATCTTTCAATAAGCAATTGAACTTTATGAAGCACAAACCTTACTTGCAATTAGGAAAGCAATATTTATACTTCAGGTTGAAAAGGCAGGATGTTGGGAAATGTAACTAATTTGGATAGTGACCTTTAAGTGCACCAAAACCAAATAATTTGTAGGCTATGGCACAGGGCACATTCCTGCAAAATTTGTGAGAATCCAGTTCCTAATGGTCCTTGAAATAGATAAACCTGGATTGACTCTGAATTCACAAGTCCATTTAAAAAGGTAAAATAAATATTATGTATGCAATGAACGCCTTAGGAACACCTTGAAGTGTGGTTTAAAGAAAGCAGTTTATTGAATTGTAAGTTTTATTTCCCATATGTATAGTGTAGTATAAAAAAATCTGCCTTATAGGCCAGATTTTATGATGCAGCTGTGTGTAGTTGAGCAGAGGTGGGCACCATGTTCCCGCAGTTGGTCAGTCAGTCAGTATTCACTACTGTACTGTACATTGGTATTTGTGGCATGCAAACCTAAGTCATGTGCTGTATATTAGAGCTGATTTCCTCTATTCCTCACTTAGTGACCAATTCACTTAACGACCTAGTCATATGAACGGAACTCGGCCGTTAAGTGAGGAGTGTCTGTATTAATTTAA
Source organism: Nanorana parkeri (assembly GCF_000935625.1). Classification (NCBI taxonomy): domain Eukaryota; kingdom Metazoa; phylum Chordata; class Amphibia; order Anura; family Dicroglossidae; genus Nanorana; species Nanorana parkeri. The sequence continues at coordinate 245,818 of NW_017307994.1, forward strand.
GGAAACTGATATTAGTATGTTTTTGGGTTACATAAAGTTGGCATCCCGAATCCAATAGGGTCCAGATATTATTGGCATTATACATTGCCATTTGGGGTAAAGCCAGCATTATAGCCACTTATCACGATATCAGCATGGCAAAGACACCATTATGATATTCAGCAAACTCTTCAAGATCACAATCCATAGGGATTTGCTTGAAAACACAAAGATTGTCAACTATTGTCCTTTGAAACATGTTTACTCTCCTGTGACACTCATACATGTACTGATAGTCAGTATTTTTTTAAAAATAGTTATGACTTCTGTGGGAACAATGTAAATACAGTGCTGAATATTTCTAGCCAGTGCAATACTAGACGTTCTCTTAGATTGTTATAAGTGCCCCCACAGACTGACTCATTTCCATTGGAACCTCTCAAAATTGCAGACATTGGACAATGTGCAGACAATTGCACTCATATGTCTGTAGGTACCTTAAAGCTGAACTCCAGGCAGGGTTGAGGTGAGAGAGGAAGAAGCAGCACATCAAGCCAATCAGTCCATGGAACATGCTCATAGGAGAGGAAAGCAGAATGGCAGAGAGAGGATTAAAGTTGACCTTGCACTGCGTGCAAGTTTCACTTTTTTTAATGTGCCTCTCCCCCTTGCTGCAACACTAAAAAATTAAAAACTAGGGAAAAAAAGTGATATATTATGCACACCTCCAGGGGCTGACATCATCCTGCCAACCAAATCTCAGTAAATAGGGAGTATTCCAAATCTCATGAGAAGGTACTGCAGCACAGCGCTGGGAGCATCTTCTTAGCAAGATTTGGACTACTATCATTTCCAGATTCCGATGGAAAGAGGGCAAAGTCACCCTTGTCTAGGTACTATGGGATGAAACCGGGGAAAGGTAAGTATATTATATAAAATATTTCCCCCACAGGTGATTTTTTACACTTTAACTACCATTTTAGCAAGGGGGAGAGAGGCCTCATTTCAAAAACAATCTAACACTTAACAGTACTGTACAGATCAAGTAGTACATAAAGACTGTTCCAATATATGTCCAATGATTATAAAAAAAGCGATAAGCAAAATATTTTTTATAAGTCTTACAAATGGTTTTCAGAGTTAGTTGTTCCAAGCTGGTTATATTTTTTATATTAACAATCCTTGATAATAACAGAAATGGTTTTAGAAAAAATAAATAAAAACAAAAGAGAAGAAAGGCTTTAAATGTTAGGAAATTGCAATCTGATACCATGTAACTTAAACCTGAAGTCCCCTTTCTTGTACTAAATGACATACAGATGGTCAGCCTTCTTGCAACTTTGGGAAAACAATTGGCCTTTTTATAGTTGTGCACACACATAGCAGCAGCACTATACTTGTATCAGAGCTATTTGTTTCTAATTGTACATCGTTTACTACAAACAGTAATTGTGAAACACAGTATTTTGTCAGGACAGATTAGCAAATGTGTAAGACCACTTAACATTTAAAATCAGAGATACGTGATTCCCTTTACCAAGTTGTATTCAATCATCACAAAAAACTAAAACATATGTATGACAATCTCAAAGGCAAAACCTAGATTTATATATATATGTTTGTTTGCTTTTGCCTTTTTAAAGTCTTAAGCATACTCTTTTAATAATTTACTGTTTGCAAAATTCTAAATCTTACTTGTTGATTCTTCCATTCAGTATATTGCAAACTGTACTTTCTGTTGTAGAGTGACAACATTGATACACTGCCATTAATAGCGCAGTGGCATTGTCACCTTCACATGACTGTAGTCTACCTGTTGCCTCTGCAGTAGTGGGAAGCACTGCTGCTATTTGCAGGCCAGAAAGAGCAGTGCCGTCCCAGGCACGGAAGTGCTGCTTTGGCCTCTAACCCTCCTACAGCCCTAGTTGTGGAGGTAGACACTTGCGACTGCTGGAATGGAACAAAGATTATGGTACTTTTGGGATGACTTTTTAAAATGTTGCACGCAGCGTGGAGCATGTATTGACGCGCAATACCCTGTTCAATACTAGAACTTTTGCCATTAGATCTACATTAAGGCAAAAACTGATTTGATAAAAATAAAAGATTTGACATTAATAATATTAGTAAAAGCATAAATAAATAAAGACCAATATATTGCCAGTAAAGATACAAAGACCCATTCTGCACAAAATCAGACCTCTAATGGAATTGCCATGAACCATAACAGATGCCTGAGATGCTGAAGATGGACTCTAGTCCTAGCACCCCTAAGTGGGGAATTTGAGGGTATATAGGGGAACGTGTGCCTTCGTGTGGACCAACAGACAGGAACTTGTGTGTTGTAATTGAATCCACAGAAGACCTGGCACAGGTGGTGCGAGCGAAGCAATCAAAGTGACACAAAGAATTGATAGGAAGAATTAAGGCAGTAACAGGTACACAAGGATAGCTAGATAGCTCAATCCAGAAGACAGATTAATAGGAAGCTGGGTCAGTAACAGGAGGTCAATCGAGTATTCAGGTTTGGATCGCAGATAACAAGGAAGTAGCTGAAGATCATCCAGCACAGAGTTCAGACAGAGCTTAGTTTAAATAGCCCATCTAGCGCCACTGTCAATGACAAGTGCACGTGCACACACACACACCTATGCTGTGAAGCGCATGCATGGATGCCCACGTCATATGTGCAGAATCCTAATCTACTTGACATGAATGCATGATTACATCTACCAGAGATTAAAGAATAATTATACTTTTGTACAATTATCCTTTAAATGACAACCCCCTCCCTCAAAGGCATATACTTGCCGGTCCATGATCCTAGCAGAGCCACATTTTGTGGCCCAAAATAACTACACAGCTGTCACTGGAAACCCTTATGGCCAGTTCCGAAGTCTTCTGTGCATGTGCGGACATAGTTCAATTCATTCCTATGGAGATGCTGTCTATCATAGAATATGACCCAAGAATAGGTGGCCTCTCCATTGGAGTAAATTAGATTTGTCTGGGTATGCACAGAAGGCTTCAGGGCCAGCTGATAGAGTTTTCAGCAACAGATGTGCGGTTTCCAATGCAACATACAGCGCAGATCTGCCAGAATCGTGGAAGGGTTGGTTTATAACTAATCACACATGTTACAATATTACCGTATAATCTCATTTAGATTCACCAATATGTAGTCTATGTACTGTAGTGCAAGGGCCTGTCTGATTGAATAAAAATTAGAACCACACAGACACCATAAGGGAAGGGGGGGAGGTGGAAGCAGTCCAGCCATGTGATTTCCCCCCCAGCAGCCGTAGGAGGTTCTATCACCGATGCAATAGAACAGATTAGGCAATTAGCAGTTAAGAAGAAGAAGTCAATTCACATGCTCCAGGTAGCAACAAAATTCTGATAACTATCATGAAGTTGGGCCTTGAGTTCCTCTAGCCTCATCGCACCATTCGGCTCAACAACCCATTTCCCAATATTCATTCAGGCGGTGGATCTCCAATGCCTTGGAATCAAGGCTCTCCCTGCCAAAAGGAGAAAGCATAAAACAGGATTTTTTTGCCAATGACAGGGGAGCTTATTAGAATGAACAAAAGGACTGTTTCCGGGGTTTTAGGCCACGGCAGGCCTATAATTTTATTCTATTAGTGTAAAGAGTTTGTGCCGAAATGGGCAAATACATCTGTAAGACCACCAGATATGTAGCGCTATACATTTCTCCTCCCCACACCTCCAACACTGATCCGATACCCAGGGGAACTTTTTATGTTTGGAGGACACCTGTATCACCTAGATAACACTTACAGTTCCTTTCCTCAGCCCGACTCAATATGCTTAATTTAAATGTCAAGAGAAAGGACTTATCCCAGTCAATATCAGTAATGGGGTTGTCCAATTTCCTTTTCCAGTCCTTGGTGAAAATTGGAAACTTTGGAAAAGCATGCAAAAATAAAACACCAGAAATGTTCTAAATCAAGTGGAAACAGCCCTTATTGCATACCCATAGATCCTCGAAAGGTGCCAGGCCCCTTGGAACCCAAGCTACTAAGAGTATCATAGAAGTGTTTCAGTTGGAGATGCATGTGCCAGTCACCTGGACAGGGGATCAGGAAAGTGGAACTTCGTAAGCAGTTTAGGACCAGTAGCCCTTACCGCCTGCATAATCAGAGATGGTTCTAAAGGGTGCCACTTAAAGGAGAACTATGGGGTTAGGGCTTTTTCCCCATAGTTCTCCTAAGGGTAACGGGTGGACACAATCTAGCATCCTCCCATCACCCTAAGCTCAGTATACTGCGAGCTACAGCTCGCTGTATACTGAGACGCCACATTATACCACGGCCTACAGCTCGCAGTATACTGAGACGCCACAGCTGAAACGGATCCCGACAATTATGTCTGGATCCGTCCAGCTGTGTCAGTGACAGCTGGCTCTGCCTATCTAGAAGCAGAGCCAGCTGTACCCGCCCCCTCCCCGGCTGTTCCGCCAGTCAGCGCTGGAGGATCAGAGCGGGGAAGGGGGAATCCAGCCCCTCCCCTGTCACGGCTCTCTGCCGTGGCAGGATCGAGAAGTGAGCGAATGCCGGTATGTGTTCGCTCACTTCCCGATCTACTGAGCCGACCTGTGACAGTTTCATTGTTACAGGTCGGCTAGAACTATGAGGATGAGTGAAAAGCACTCACCTCATAGTTCTCCTTTAAGGAACTTAGTGCCCGAGTTCCACAGCAACAATTAGGAAATATAAAAAAAATTTGAAAAAACACATGCAACCTGTTATCACCGTAGTGATGTGGACAAGGATAGGTTGTAAAAATGCTGCCAGACATCAACAGCATTGTTATGTAACAAAGGATGAAAACAGGTTAAAATCCCTTCTCTTAACACTCTCCCACCCCAACCCCCTTAATTCTCCAAAATACATAGCATTTTGCTACCTACATGACATTCAATAAGGGTTTACATCTACTTTAACAGACCTGCCAGTGCCCACAAGCCCTATAGTAATCCTTCCCTAGGCACTTTATCAGCAGCACTCCCTATGCTTTCCCTATCACAGCTAAAGCCCATAGTCAATATAGCTGCTGGTAACTGTGAGGGGGCTGGCTTATCCAAAAGCCCTCTTATTGGCCCTTCAAAGGCAGCTGACCTAAGTTCAAAGGCCAGGCAGTTCATGGTGTTTACTATGAAGAATACCTGCTTTAATTTGCGGGGTCCGCGAACCACAACCGAACAGGATTTACCGTAGATCCTTGAAAGTGGACAACCCATACCTCATCCCCATTGCTGTATTTACACAGTAACTCCTGGCTGTCATTTTGAAAACCAGGAATTACTGGCAAATGCGAGGGAGGGTGGCAGAAGCCCAGGGTGTACTACACACATCCTGTGTGCTTTGATTTACGTTTTTTTTGGGCATGTGTAGAATGTCTGATGCCCACAACTGGTTAGACATATGATGAAAAGCATATCAAAACCTCTCCACAGTCAGTACCATCTTTGGCATTCATACTCTGAACACATCACAGTCTAAAAGTGAATAATCTGTTTTAGCTAATTTTATTACAATTTTTTTTACAGCAAGGATGTTGCTAGATAGTTTCCCTTTTAAAGATTTATTCTGTTCATTTCATTAAAAAGAACCACTCTGAGTAATGAAATGTAATTAATATTACAAAGAAAGAACTCAAAATATTTCTACCAGATTTCTGGCAGCCTCAATTTCAGTTTCGTCAAAGCAGTTAAAAAAGGCTTGTCTGCTTGAAAAGGGACTAGCTTAAATCGAGGGACCAACCATTGCTTCACATAAATAATTTTAGAAGGACCAGGAAAACTCAGTTTGATGTACGACTCGTATATGCAATTTAATTAATAAATACAAATGCAAGATTGTCTTGGGAAGAGAAGTTACACTTGTCCTCAAAGGGGCTTATTCAATGACAGGCAGCAAAAAGCAAGGATAATATGCAAAGCCCAGTAACCCATAGCAGCATTACTCGTCATTTATATAAAAAGAGATTATCTTCATAGATATAATTTTAGTAAACTGAAGTTTTATTGGGCAGTATCTGTTGCTGTACTTTGCATGTCATCTGAGCTAACATCAGAGAGGGTCACTGTTAATGGGCTGTTTTGTCTTACTAACTAGTCTGTAAAAAAACAAAACTTTTACTTACTGTTTAGGATGTTATTTTATAGAACATGTATACCTTAGCTATGAATGATTGTGTGAGACTGTCATGCACAGAATGCCCGGAGACTGCATCATATTAGCTGTTATTTCTAATTAGTACACATGGTAGAGTAGGCATTGCCAATGATGGCGACACTTTTTTTTTTTTTTTAGTTTTTGCATTAGTGTCCTAAGGCAATGATTTTCCAAAAGATTTTCTTTCAATAACTCAACAGATTGACAGCTGTCATGTTGCTATGCACAATTAGTATTTGGGAACAGGTTTTAGAACACTCAAAGCACAAGCTGACACTGTTGGAAAATGGCAAAGCAATTACTGCAATTAAAAATTAACAGATTTTTATGATTTCATTGTTCTCAGGGTCACGCAAGGAAAAAAAGACCTGCAAGGTGATCTTTACTGAACAAGAATTAAGACAACGCTTGACACCCAAACAATACCATGTCACCCAAGAAAAAGGGACCGAAAGGTAATGTGTGCTTACAAAGTAATTTAACCCAGAACATGAGATCAGTGAAAACCAAGATATAGACAGACAGAATGATGGGGAAGGAAATAGCTCTAGTTAGGTGTCACACATTGGTGACAATTGCACCATCATAACTCCCAACCATCCCTCAATTAGAGGAACTGCTCCTCTTTTAATGCCAAATAAAACTGTCCCTCCTTGCTTCTTAATTCTGCCTCATTTTGTTCTGATGTTTAGACCTCTATAAAAAAATTAATATTTAAATAGCAAAATGTTTTTCTATTCTAGACCAGGCATTTTTAAACTTTTGCCACTGGAGACCCCTTTTTGGCCGAGGAACTTTGTACGTGACCCCAACGTCGGACGATGTCTCTCTCCTCTTTCTCACCCCCCCCCCCAGCCAA
>NW_017307994.1:252881-275871 GCF_000935625.1 Nanorana parkeri
GCCGCTGTGAACGGATGTGAACACCCCCCCAGGGTGTCTCCTGAAAAGTACTTACCTTTCCGCTCCAGCAGCTGTGCTCCGCTTCCGGGTTAAACAAAGTTCCGCTCCCTGAAAAAAAAACAACCTTCCTGCACCCACTTGCTTAGGAAGGTGCCAAGTGCACAGGGGGGGAGGTCCGGGACCTTAACAATTACACTGCACATATTAACGATAAATCTTGCTTGGAACCTGGGCCTCCCCAGGCGACTGGGCCCCTCACGCAAGTAGCGGCTGTACCCCGCTTATGGCGGCCCTGACCGGGGATTCAGATCGCAACCCCCGAATTCACTTGCACAACCCCACATGGGGTCGCGACCCACACTTTAAGAAGCCCTGTTCAAGACCTTTCAGCCAACATCTAAATTATTGCACTTTGTTGTTATTTTGAAAAGCCAGCATAAAGGAAAAGTAGTGATGGTTTAATCAATCAATTTTATTTATTAATTCATCATGGACAGTGTAATTGGGGGCGTGACAGAGGGTGTGTCCATTACTACATACTTGTACTAAAAGGTGTCATCTCAAAAAAGTGCAAGGCATGAACCATGCAGTATTTGATCCTTTCCTCTGCTTAAGCATGCTGTATAAGCATGTGGGTTTTGACAAAAAGTAATAATTGCAGACCCAGAAAATGATGTCATAGTAATTATTATAAAATGGCATCAATGTATAAGAAACACTAAGAAAAATGAGGGCTTGTTGCACAGAACAATTAAGGCAGAACTCGAGGCAAATCAAATCTTAACCCTTGCAGTGGGGCTACCCCTGCACTGCAACGATGAAATGCTCGTTTTGTCTAGGGAGCGAAAATAACAAAGTTATACTCACCTAAACCACGATCCTGGCTTGCTCTTAGACCACTCCCTCCAGCTTGTCTCCTCCTCCACTGCAGCAATAAAATGTCCCTTGGCATCCTCACATTTTATACACTGTATTGGGCGCAATGACTCAAAGGACCTTAGACTGCTGGTGCGGAAGGGGAGAGAGGCTGCAGGGAGCGTTCTAAGAGCAAGCCAGGCTCAAGGTTCAGGTGAGTATAGCTTTGTTATTTAGCTCCCTAGACAAATCGAACACCTAACCCTTGCAGTGCAGGGGTAGCCCCACTGCAAGGTTTAAGATTTGATTTGCCCGGAGTTCTGCTTTATAATCAGGATTGATTTTTTTTCCCTTAACCAGTGCTTATCAAAATTTTATTAATATTTTGTCACTTTTACTCTAGGCTCATTTGGCTTTTGCCAGTGTTTATCTAATTTATATTCATGTTTTTTTTACTATTTATCAATGTTTTTACCTATGATCAATTTTTACTCATAGGGCTTTGGATTAAACCGTACATATTCAAGGAAACATTTGATTGGACCTTTTCCCCACAGCGCACAACACTTCCAAAGAATAGTAAGGGCCATAGACTGTTAGACCTAACACCCTGGTTGTTTTCATAATGTGCTCCTGTGGTCAGAATGAGTACAGCGCACAGCTTACCAGTTATTATCCTGAGAACCCGGGAAATTCATCTTAAGTCTATTTTATTCCACAGTTCTCTAATGATGACCAATTATTTGGCATATTTATTTCTATGGGGAATAGGTGATCAACTATATTTTATTTTAGTCAGAGATGACTGTAAATGTTTTAATAAAACTCAAGTATTACAATTATTTGTTTGCTTGTCTGGTTTATTGTTGTTTTGGTCAAGCAGAAAACAGAAATAACATTTTCTAGACTCTGTTTACTTTTCCTTATGAAGCATTTCCATTTGTATGTGTTGGACTTATTTGTAGCCTGTGGCTGCAATTCCCATGTGCTAGAAAGCCACAACATAACCACAATATCGCATCACAATTTCCTTCTCAGTGAATAGGGTTCCCTTGAAGCTGTAAAACATATTTTTATTGAACATGAACACACACAGTAACCTATAATTTCTACTTAAATCTAGGTAATTGGGTAAAAAATAATAATAAGAGAATTTTAAAAGTAAATAAATAGTATGTAAGCAACCTTTTTGTTCAGCATCTAAACTAGGGACTGGAAGGAGCCCAAAAGAAGATACTTCTGGTCGATAATTTCTTTAGCTCTGCCTTCTCTAATGCCTGGTAACTGACATTAAACTTTGGGCCATACCAGATGAGTAATCCTATCGCTGTTGACAACTTTCACCAGTGACAATCGTTTAGATGTCACATAAAGGTTATGTTGACCCCTGAACTGAAATATAATATAGTGTAGCTTATTAGTCCTTAGATTAATACTTTTTCATTTTTTAGGTTTTTTTTCTTGTTTATTTTCACCTGGTGATCCTGCCAGTAACACACTTCCTGTACTGTCCTGAGGTAACAACACTCACTAACTGTTCTGTAACTCTGGAAGAGCAGCGTTGTCATCCTAAGCTATTTGTTCCTGCTTTGGCCTACAGAACACCTCTCCCCAGATCTAGATCCATCCTTTTTTGAGACAGCCTGGAGCTGCTACCTCAGGCGGCAAATCTATAGGTCACACTAGGGGAGACGGCAGGCAGAGCGGTAGGTTTGTTGTGGCCACTCTGCTGTACAGTGCTGCCCCCTTTCTGGCCAGAGCATTTCAGGTTCCTAAGAGCCAGGCGGGGAGATGTGTAAGGGTCATACACATCTTCCCACAAAGCTCTTAGCAACCTGGGACACTCTGACCGGCGTCCCTCCCAGCTCTTGGCTGACAGTGACTTTACTGGTTGCCAGGAGCTGGGCAGGATGCCATCTAGAGTGTCCCAGGTCGGCAGAGGGTGGCGTCACTGTTATGCACCAACACCCCCACCTCAGATAGCAAAAACTCTAGGGGCGCATCCAATCATATCCATAACATAGTTTAACTGGGTAGGGCTGATAAAACTCAAAGGCACTTTGTTGTCAGCTCAACCAGAAAGTTAGAAGCATACCGGGTTCCTAGCAGGATCAACAGTATTTTTTACTTATTGAAAAGTTATCACAAAACGCTTTGTTACATTTAACAGACTAAAAGGGTGCAGATAAGAGAAGTTCATTTTTGGTTTAAATACTTTAACTTCTCCCTTGTTGGCCTGTCCAGCAAGACATCAGCCTGTCACTGTTCACTCTCTAGCAAGCAGGTTCTGCAGTGTTTGAGCCAGCAGCAAAGTGACGCCCATGAGCCCATTACATCTGTGATTCTGGCATCGGCACTGTGTCTCCAGCAGCAGAATTGCAACCCCTGACATTAGCCTTAGCCTACTCATTACTAGCATGCCTGGAATGCCCCAACATAGTTTTGTGTGCGTAGGTGGTTGATCTTGGGTGCACACAGCAATCAGCAGTGGGACAAGGGTCCTGTAATTGTATAAACAGGCTTGTTGTGTTAATGTCAGTGGAGGATAAGGGAAGAGAGGAGCCACACTGGCACATTTAACAGAACCCCTTATCACAGGTAACAGAAATAGTACTCTGGGTTGGATTTCTGCCTAAAGAATAATTATGTATCTGAGGTACAATATGTGGTTGGTAGCTGAATATCTAAATCTAGGGCTAACATTTACAGGGACTTGTAAGGATTAGATCTGGCATTGCTGACTTGTATGGAAAAGGTGCATGCTCCAGGGTTGTCATCCTGATCCTTGCTTTACCATCTAGTAAGTCACTGACTTGGACCTAGCATGCAGCCAGTGAAGTCTGAAAAGTTTAGATCCTCACCTCCATACCTGTTTTAGGTCAGTGACCCTGTTGGTAGTGAAGCCCGGTCCAGGATGAAAGCCATAGACCCTGTAAGTGTTAAATAGAAGTCTGCAAAGGCAGTTCCCATATTTCTTGTAGGTTTGCTTTAAAGAAGAACTCTGGGCAAAACTTTTATTAACCCTTGAAGTCGCGCTACCGTTGCAATGAAAGGGTTAAGTGCTCGTTTTGGTCTAGGTGTAAAAATAACGTTATACTCATCCGATCATCGTAGCCGGCTGGCTGTTACAGTGCTACCTCCAGCTTGTCTCCTCCTCTCCATCGATGGAATGTTTGTCGGCGTCCTCACGTTCAAGACACAATGGGGGGAATTTATCAAAGCAATTACAACAGTTTTAGCCTCTTAGATCATTTTTTTTATGTGCAAATCTGTCTTTTAACATGTGCCCCTGTTTTGACCAGAGCTTGCACTATTTTCCCAATTACGCCTGTTTTGCGAAAGTTCGCACCTGTTTACATCTGCACTTGTCCTGCGGCTGTCTGAAACTGGAGCATCACCTAACAAAACTATCGCTACTTAAGATGTCCCAATGACCACTTCTTTAAGAAGCGACAGTTAAAGCTTTTTACCTTGAGTTACGAGTTTCTTTCCTGGAGTCTATTTAATCTCAATTTTGAACAACATTACACTGGCATCATAAATCTGGCTCAAAGTGCATCAAATATATTCCGTGCAAGTTCAAACACTCGCAATCGCTATGATAAATTCCCCCTAATGTATTGGATATGACGACTCAAGAATCGTTAGACTGCTGGAACAGAGGGGGAGTGAGGCTGGAGCGACCAGTCTAACAGCCAGCCATCTCCAAGGATCAGGTGAGTATAACTTTTTTTTTGCACCTAGACCAAAATGAGCACTTAACCCTTGCAGTGTGGGGGCGTACCTCCACTTTAAGGGTTAATAAAAATGTTGAGTTCTTTAATTTCTTAATGATGATTATATCACTAGATACAAAATAAAAATAAAAAAGAGATGTGAATTTTAGAAGATAACTATAGCTGATAAGTGATTGGTTGCCATCACACATTTCCTATATCCAGTTTTTATATTGAAGTGTCTATGTAACTCTTGGTTACTGCATTTTGAAAGAAAAACAACATTTTCCCTGCCCTTTAATATAGTAAAATAGCTGGTGCCTTGTGTTCTGTAGCCCCCTTGATAAGCAACACCTAGACCCTTGTTACTACATATGCATGACTAACTTGTGGGTAGAATATCAGTACAATCAACAAGTCACTCTCAAAAAACTTTATTCCACAAGACAAAACTAGAGTACACACTGCAGTCCCCGTCTAAGCACCGTCCCTCTGACACTTTTCATACGAACCTAATCTTAGAGATAGGCGGACAGGGAAAGAGTTCCTTATATACAACAGTCAATCAGCTGATAACCGAAAAGCAGGGAAATCTTTTGGAAAATTAAGCTAGAAGCTTGCATACTCAAAGGGTTAAACTTTGAGTGGGATGTGACACATTATTATGAATAATTCGATCCTGTCTTCCCTGTTCTTAATTAGCAATTTGAGAGATTTTGGTATTTTTGTTTGGTATGGTATTGTTTTGTTTCCGCTATCCTATTTTTCTATCATTGTTCCTTTGCCTGATGGGTATTTTTTAATTTCATTTTTTCTAAATTTTTCAATTATTGTAGTAGGTTGTAAAATAACAAAACAAAAACGTTGGCTTTATGGGGAGGGAGGTGGGATAAGGGTTTCTTACCATTGATATAATACATGAGTATACAGCATTATCTTTAAGTGATTTAAATTGTACAGTATATGGTATTTGTATATTATTTATATTGGAAAAGGCGTATGTGTAGTATTTTATTCTGATATGTGTCTTTTAAGAGGTTTTGATTTTTCTGTTATTCTTTGATTGTTGTATATAAGGAACTCTTTCACTGCCCCCCATCTCTACAACTAAGCCTGTATGGGGCTTAATCAGAGCGGTGGTGTCTACGCGTGGACTGCAGCTTGCACCCTAGTTGGGTCTTGTGGAGCCAAGTTATTTGTAAGCAATGTGACACGCAGTGCTGCCTGTTGTTTGTATGGGTTGCATATGGATCAGAGGTGGGCTCTTTTAGCAGGCAAACTTCCTAAAAAGCTGGTTCTGGCTCTGCCCCCTCCCACTTCATGTGCTTTACTGATGGCCACCTCTGGCCGAACTAACTAGTGATAAGATATATAGGTGGGAAGAGGTTTATCCACAACACTTTGTTGGGATAGCAGAAGCAACGTGCCGTTGCAGTAACCAAGATGCCAGATATTTTTAGTAAGTGCCATTTTTGTGAAGCTTTTTCACCCCCAGGTTTAAAGCTTACCTTTAAATTAGGATCCTCTGCTCCCCTGCCCATTGTTTCCTAATGGCTATCATTGGTTGTCAGGGAAATAATATCTCTAGCCAATGTGAGCATTGTGTGCCTTCTGCTGCCAGTTATTAAGGCTGTGGGTTGGACAGGTACACAGATTTGATTTTAACAATAAAACCAACAATTTATATCTTCATAAGATTAGCATTACAGTACCAGATTTAATCTCAAGGTGAAATCACAGCTCTAAATCCCAGGAAAACAGTCAAAATATGAAGTCAGAGAAACTCCTCCAGGGAGGCATCAGAAGCCCTTGCCAAAGTTTTATTTTGGCAAGAAAATCCTTTTAACCAGTGCTTTTGTTGTTTCTCCCTAATTGCAATTTATACCGTATATATGAATATGAAGTAAAATATACACATACTTGAGCTTTTGCAAATGCCTTTTATTTGGTCAATGAAGCCCTTAATGCAGCATGGAAGGCCTGCTTTACTTTACTGCAGAATGTGTGGAAGTGAGAAGGGTTTGGGCACATATTTCTAGAAGATAGACCCAAGAGCGCAGTGGCTGCGTGCCAGAAGGACTCGATTTCTGAAGGTGGCCATTGTAAGCATAGACATTTTGGCTGAGTGAGAAGGTAGCATAATTCAGTTCCTTTCCACTCCACTCCCAATTTCTTTTTGAAGCACATGTGGAGAAAATATTTATTGGCTTATTTGTGGTTGGAATGTCAAAAATGTTCAATAACTGCCCTCACATGGCTTTAGTCCTTGGCCGCTAGCCCTGTGTCCTGAAGAAAAAAAAATGTTCCCTTTCAAAATTGTTTTTAGCGAATAAATTCTGTCTCAGCTGATTTCAGGCTGAGGCATTGCTTGCCAAGGACTAACCATTTTGTTGTCTAATTTATACCATGCAGCTTGGCAGCAAGCCCTGGCTTACCTCTGATCCAAATGTATTAATGATGTAACTGCTTGTTTCCATTCATGACCTGAAAAGGCTCTTTACCACACATGGGGTTTTACTTAATAGGCAGCACTCTCTTCCTAGGATAGCCGACTGCTAGCTGAATGTAAATCGCTGGCACAACAGCCCATCAAATGAATTGGCAGCAGATCATAACCTTGGCTCCGCGAGCTTGCCATCCAGATCACTTTTGAACAAAATGATTTAGTGCATGCCAGCACTGAGAGTTAGGTCATTCTTAAAAATGCACTGGAAAATTAGATTTTTCACTGGGTTCTGAGAAAGCACACTCTGCTGAGAGCCGTGGACACTGGAACTATTTATTGTATGAATAAGTGATTTGGGAACCTTTCTGCACTTATGTTTGTAAACACGTTTCTGTTTCAGTGCCTTTGCCGGAGAATATACGCACAATACAGCAGCAGGGACATACACTTGTGTAGTTTGCGGAGCTGTTCTTTTCAAGTGAGTAAATGTTAACAAGATAATATCATATGCCCTTTCAAATATACTGTGACTAAGCACCTACAACTGGGATTTACAGCACATAAAGCCTTTAGCTATTTTACTGGAATGACATACCATTTTATCGTTTACTGATTTGGAAGTTATTTATAAAAAGAAAAGCAACCAATCAGAACCCTGATTTATAGGAGTTCTGAAGTCCTAGCATATACTAACCTGTTATAACATCAGCATTGTAAAATTAATACTATTCATCCCCCACCCCCTTACCTGCTCTGCCAGGACGCTGCTCGAATCAAGAGTCTGGTAAGAGATTTTGGGCTCTGATATTAATTTATTTTTTGGGGGGGGGGATTGTGCTGTCTTTCTTTTTTTGATGTTCACATTTAACAACATATCAGTTCATTCCGAATTACAAAATTAATTCTCAAAATTCGGATACGTTCCAAATCGTTATTTTCCCATTCGGATGTATCCGAATGTCTGAATTTGGACAAATGCACCAGTCAAGAAACTATACAAAGTGTGAAGGAATGAGTATAATCACACTAGTCAGCAATAAGCACCTGTTACTTGCATTGTACTATATATATGAATATATTAAGGATGTCCTAATACTAATATCAGCATTGGGGCCGATACAGGGCATTTTTACGAGTACTTGTACTCAGATACTGAAGGCTGATACCGGCCAATTAAATTTGTAAAGAGGTTTGGCTGCCTGAGTTCCTACGCTTGCTGTGAACCTCAGGCAGCTGTCTTTGATAGTGCCTGTCCGGCCCCACATCTCCTCCTTTCCACACCACCCGGAGAGCCCAGCACCCACCCGCAGAACCTGGCACCCACCCACACCTCTCGGAGAGCACGGCACTCACATGCAGCCCTGGTAAGATCTGCACGCAGCCCTAGTGAGACCCAAATGCAGCCCCATTGAGACTCAAACGCAGCCATGGTGAGATCTGCATGCAGCCCTGCTGAGACCTGCACGAAGCCCTGATGAGACGCAAAGGCAGCCCTAGTGAGACCCATACGCGGCCCTGTGGGATCCATACGCAGCCCTGGTGGGATCCATACACAGTCCTGGTGAGGCCTGCACACAGCCCTGGTGAGATCGCAACGCAGCCCAGGTGAGACCTGCATGCAGTCCTGGTGAGACCCAAATGCAGCCCTGGTGAGACCCAAATGCAGCCCTGGTGAGACCAATCAATGATTATACAGCAACAGAGAATGGCAACCGGTTATAGAGGACTGCAAATCTCAGCAAACCATAATTGCTGGTTGCCATTCTCCATTGCTGAATAATCATGGATTGAGTTACAGTTCTTCATAATTATAATAAAACCTCCCTAAAATCATTAGTCTGTATTGTTTAAGAAAAATATCACGTCCATTTAAGAAAAGTATCGGTAATTAGTATCGGCAAGTACCTGATGGAAAGCACTTGGTCTTGGAAAAATGGTATCAGGACATCCCTGCTTTTTTTTAAATTATTTAGGTGGGCAAATTAGCCTTTTATAGTTTTAGCTAGCTGACCATATTAACGCAGCTAAATTCAGTCAGGGCATCTATGCACTATGAATAGTTTAAACTGGTTTGGCTTTAAATGGATCACTTTATAATGTATTGTAAATGGTCTCAATGATAGCTGAAAATCAAATTACATGTATCATGGGTGAAGGTAAGTTCAGGACAACCATATGTACACAACTGTATGGTATACAACAGGCTTGATCACAAAAAAGATCTTAGGTTATGCACTTTCGTCGAGATCTATCTTACTAACCACAAAGGCAAACTGTCCTATGCAACATTATAGTTTCTTATTTCACCTTTTTATTACCTGTAGCCAACTAAAACGCTGGGAAGCCTTTGTGGAAGATTGTAGTGCTAAAACTGATGAAAAATAAATTCCCTGTAAATACAGGATATCTGGTTTGTGTTTTGTATACTCTGTAAATGGCATTCTACATTAATGCAGAGACGCATTGATCAGCTGGAAACTGAATTGTGGAATGTACAGAAAGACCCATCTGAAGAATTAATGTTATTGAATAATGCATAGACATTAGTGTTAGTGTTGAAAATTATCTACACATTTATGTACAGCCCATAAAAGACCAGTTAAATGTGTATAGCCACCCCATTCCACCCCATTAAGGTTATATGGATATTTCTGATGCCCAGTTGTGAAATGTGTTTTCTACCAGTGATTTTGATGGCTTTGTCCTATTGACAGCCTATGTAGGGTAGCAGGAAAATGTATGTGTCCACTATGCCCCATTAAAATGGGGATAACAGTTAAAAGAAACACCAGTAAAGCTGCATTAGATAGGACACTCTAGATGGCTGCAGTTCAGCTATTAGCTCTATGTAATGCACATTAAGGAAGAACCTCTATATTAAAAATGACGACAAAGGCACCTTTAGAAATATTTAGAAATGGCAATTTACAAACAGGTACTTGTAGGCTTTTTATTCTTTGCATACCTTATTTCTCGTTGCGGAAAATGTGACAGTGCACATCATCTGAGGGGGAAAAAATGTCTTTCCTCTGAGATCTTGCTAGATTTTCCCGTTTACAGATGAGATTTCCCAAGAAGGCACTGATGATGTGTACTTCCCAGGATGCATCTGTGATGTAAGGGCTACATAACCAGTGCCTCACTTAACCAGGAAGTGGAAAACAGTAATTGTAAGTAAAAGCAAAAAATGTTTGTTTAACTAATTAATGTTAGATGCAGAGCTGCAGGCTGATGTGATTTTTAGTGAAAGGGGGTAAAGGTCCACATAAGAAAAATAAAAATCTCTTTTTGCAGGACTGTTCCTTTTCAGTACAGATGTTTCTTTTTTTCTGTTATGGTTTCCAAATATTAATATTAAATCCATATTAAAACTGCACCCTAAAAGCACTGTTTATTGCAGATTATGATGTGTACAGGTATAATTACCTCTGCTACTGTACATTTAATAGCACATGGCTGTTGCCAAACCTGGCATTTCTGATAAGTGTTAATGGTTTACAAGCACCCTAATGAAGATCTTCCGTAATGCTAATAATATTTGAGTGATTGGGAATCAGTGAAGATCCTCTATGAATTAAAAGCCAAATATTCATAACTACAAATGAGCAAACTGATATACTATATATACACATGCCCACACTACATAGAATCACATAATAAAATAATTTTGGCAGCCTGGGTTTGAATCACAGGCTGTTTATGATACCCATGGTAAAGCTTGAAAATTGTACATAGCAATATTGCACAAATTCTCTGCATAGTATGGAAGCAATTTTAATAGGCAGCAATTTAAGAGGCAGAGACCAGTCAGATTTAATTGGAGTGTATTACTGGACCCTAAGTAGTCTGCAATCATATAGTTTAGGCACAGCCTGTGACTGCTGCCAGCAGCTGGGCTTGTATGCTGTGGTTGGAGATAGGATTTAAAAGCATTGCTGAGGCAGCCACTGCCACTCCTCCTTTCAGTGATCTGAGGATTGGTAGCACGTTTGGCATGAGAGGGGATTCTGCCATTATCTAGAAATGTGGCCAAGAGGTTCTTCTGCAGCGTCTCTTCTAAATGGTAAATTTTTTTCATTCGCAGATACAGAACCTGCGGGCGAAGGGTGTGGTGCTTTGGTGCACTTAGAATGGTGTGCTGGGTCTATTCACTGTAAACACAGAGGATTGTATACAATAATATATAGCCTACCATCCTGTAATTCACTATTATGTAGCACAATGCACACGGGGTTGGGGAGGGCTAGTTGGTGAGGCGGTAGCCCACCACACTGCAATTCATTATAGTATATAGTGCAAAACAGCACTGTGCACTGTGTTTGCAGTATATCTCCCTGTCAGCTCTCCCTAAATTCATCAAGTCTCCAACACACAGACAGGGAACCCTGGCTTCTATAGGGAGGCAGCTGGAAACATAAGAAAGCTTCATTTATTGGTCCTTCTAAGCCACCTGACCACAGTTCAGAGGCCAGGAGGTGTGTTATTGGTAGTTGGTTTGTTTCTGCAAACATCAACATTAGCTTGCCATTTTCCTGAACTGCAGTTTACTTCGAACTCAAGCTCATCCCTACTTGGCAAAGGTGGATCACAAACTGCAGGGTTCTTCACATATTGATACATTAGTGACATATTTAGGGCATCCTAATTTGCCTAAAGAGTATCCAGTTACCGCTTTTCTTTTCTATCTGCAACAAGATATGAATAGATGTGCACACAATGGTGAATACATATATGCCTATTCAGTTGTGTTGTGTGTTATTTTTATGTTGGTGTTTTGTTGGAAAAGAGACCACAAAGTTATGACTGCTTAAAGCATCAGAGTGTACGTAATATGGAAATTGTGACTATGTAACTATGGTATTTTACAACATTTTGAATTACATCCATTAATGATTATACAAACATCTGTGCTAACAGATATTTTCTTCTTGTTCCAGGTCTGAAAAAAAATTTGACTCCAATTCTGGTGAGTTTGTAAGCGAACGTTAAAAGGGAATCCACCAAATGCCATGCAATGATTACTATGAATTGAGTTTGGTGTAAAAATCTCATGTCCAATCTGCCAGTCTACCAGTTTAAACATTGAGGCTGTGTATTTAAAAGTGAACCTGTGTCCAGGCTATGGACATTCCAGTATTAACATATTGTCAACAAGCAGGAACAAGACCTTGCTGACTTCTGTAGCTACAGTCACCGTGAAGCAGTTCACCCTTAAAATTAACAGCAGAAGCAACTTTTTTGCTCAGGCAGATCAGCTCCCTCTACTTTGCCTCCCAGCCTTCTAATATCTAATGTAAACAGAGCAGGTGCTACTGGAAGGGGTAGCAGGTTAAGGTTTATTCTTCTACAGTGCCTGCAGCTACAGAGGTCAGTGATGCTTTATTTACAACTTATTTACTGTTTGCTAAAAAATAAGTAACTAATTGAATGTCCATAGCCTGGTCATAGGCTCATTTTTAAGATTCTGTCTACATGTGCTTCCATCTTTCTGGATATTGAAGATGTCTAGGTCTCCAGTACCTAAACCTTGTACACACAGACATCAGAGGTCACTTAATGAGTATTCTTTACACATGCAGAGTGCCCTCTGACAGGATATTTTGAGCTTAAGGAAGATTATTATTTTTGCTTCACATGGCAACTTTAAAACCATGACTGATTAATTCTTTCGACTTGACAGTTGGCAGTTGAAACTCACATGACATAGATAGAGTGATTGAGATTTTCAGAACAAATTTACATCACCCAATTTCCATTTAACCCTTTCCTGGCATGAGCAATACACTGATCATGTAAAGGGCTGCATTTCAAAATGTGTGATATCTAAATGTATACTATTGGTTTCCTGTGTAATCAGCTATGTAGGTCATATAGCATCTGTTCTCTACATATATTTGATATAAAAAATGTATATAATTTTAAAAAAAAACTGTTTCACCCTCCAAAATGTTTGTAAAGTGATATTTTAAATGCATAGTTCAGCTTTTGTAAAATAAATAAATAAATACATACATACACCTTATTAAAAGAAAAAATGTGGATTCATTATTTTCCTGCATATGAGTGTGCAATGCATTGCAACAGCGATCAGTGGATCACAGGTCCTATGCTCTGGCTCCTGCAGACTCTTCCTCCCAGTCCGTGTCTGTACCTAGGTACGGACATGGGCTGGGAGGAAGACCATGTGACCATGTTACACCTATATACAGGGAAACATGATCCAAAAAAACGTATCCTTTAAGTAAACCATGCTCTCCGCTGTACTTTACAGTAACATAAGAACGGTGGCAGTACTTTTCAGAGAATGCAGTTCTATATACTTGATGATTCTGGTAATCTTATGCTTGCTTTTTGGGCTAAACTGGTCATGGCTAAGCACAGCCACTTCCATTCTATCAGCTTACAGAGAAAGTACAGCAGCTGCAAGCCTAATATCCATCTTCAGCTTGATGATTTTGATTAATTTTATTAACTTAACTAAAAAATGGTTTCATGAGTTTTAAATACACAAGTTAAAGTGTGTTTCTGTTATATTTGCTATATAGATTCTCATTAAGAAACACACCCCAAATCACTCCGGTTCTTTTTTAGGTACCAAATTCTGCATTACAGTTTTCAAACCTATGCATTGGAATAATGGTGCCCTAAACTATTTGCGATTTTGCAGGAAAATGTTTGCCTTTCCTCAAGAGCCAATAAAAAGTCTTGCCTTATAGAGCTTCAGGAAGGAACAAATTGTATCAATTGTTCACATAATAATTTCCCATTACCATTTGTGTAAGTAGACCTGGCAACTGGCCTTTCAAGTAATGGGAGTAATTGGGTGTAATCAGGGAGGTTTAAAGATGAACTCCAAGCAAACAGATAAATACACAGATAAAATACATACTGTACACAGTATATTAGAGCTGTTTTACCTTCCAAGGTATTTGTATTTCTATCCGTTCATTCTTGAGATTAACACAGCTCTGTCTGACTACACAGCCAGCCTGGAGAACTTACTTTTCTTTGCTGTGGTTAAAGAGGACATTGCAGTCCACAGCAACTAAGGGCTATATAGTCCTCTCCATTCCTAAATCACTATTACTATTCCTACAAATATTTCCTTCTTACATACCTTGGGCCCCAGTTTCTAGACGTTTCGCTAGGCATGGGTGACATCACTGGGAAAGCTGAGGACATCCAACAAGTGGTGTCCGTCACATATTACCCATCACTTCTATTTTCTAACGGCTTTACTTGCATAGATAAAAGCCAGTCAGTGAATAGACCATTGCATGTTAGCAAACATATTTAAATAATATTCCCTCTGCTAAAATGTGCACTCATGTGCACACAACACATTTATTAAATGGCAAAATAACTAGACCTTGTTGACCTGGCTAAATGAAAAGGCTTGTTATTATTCAGTTAACAAGAGATGGGACATCTTAGTGGTTATAGGTATAGTTCATGATTAACCTGTCATTGTTCAGTTTTTGCGACTGAGGCACATTTGTGCCATTCACATAGTCTCTTTATGACTAGGCCATGCAGAGTAAAGTATCAGGTTGGTGTTCTTCTTCCCCTTCCACCCCCATAACAAGTTCACCTTTTCTTCACTCCGCAAAAACTCTGTTCAGCCACTGAGAACAAAGAAAATACATGGTACTTCCAAATATGCAGGAACATGTGACTCACTCTCCATCCTCTTATGGAACAGTGCTTGTACTAGGTGATTGGCCCAGCACTGTTACAAAGGAGCAAGGAGAGAGTCCTCAGACCTCTGCAAGCTACAACTAAAGAGACATTTGTTTCTCCACTCCTGGAAGCTAAACGGAGAAGTGGGACGATATAGGAAAGGTGAATATGTGTTGCTTGGAAGGGTGGTATTATGGAGTATATAAAGCCAAAACATTCCCTTTTTTTTAGTTATGGAATAGAACTCCTGTTGGGTTTTTACTACTGTCTGTGCCCCCCTTAGGGAGATTCACCCTTTCCACTTGTTCTGATGGTCATTGTCACCGGGACTCCAAAATGTATAGTTGTCACCAAAATACTGCAGCAATAGAAGGGAAATCTTCCAATGGGAACACTCTCAAGGGATTTTCCCGCACTTTGTCAAGATTTCTTCTCTTTTCCTCTTGTGTCTACATGACAGGAAAGTAAGGGAAGTCTCTCCAATGTGACGCAGATGTCAAAAAAACTCAAAAAACATGACAGTGGTTTTAACCATTTCCCATTCTTTATTCATTGAGAAACAGCATGGATAGAGCACAGGTTTGCTTTAAAGGTTACCATAGTTAACACTTTCATGTCGTAATCTAATCACCAAATCTTATCTTTTTACAAAATACAAATATTAGGTCCATTCACTATTTTAGTTCTGGTGTTACTAACGTTTCAAAGAATTTGCTGCAATGATGTTCTATATTCGCAGCTAAGCATTTTCTTGTCATGGAAAACCTGAATTCTTAACCCAGATCAGACAGCCATGTGCAATACACATGTGTATCTGTCATATATAGGTTTTATAGGACTGCCTCTTATTCGATGCCAATATCTTGAGGCCTGTTTTGTTACGAGTAGAATGGCATATTGCAGAATCTCAGTTTACATGTTGGGTTCTATAACCACTTTATACATTTTTTGTGTTTATATTACATAATCTTTTCACATAAAGCAGTTGTACAAAAATGTCCAAGAGAGTGAAGCGGCGAGAACTAAAGTGTAAACCCCTATCAATGGACTTCTCTTATTTGCTCCCTTTTGCTTTGTTCAATAAGCCATTGAAAACATTTGTTATATCTGGTTAATAAGTGCAAAAATATACCTGTTTATCCTGCCAGAAATCCATTGAGCTCCTAAATTCCTGAGCTGTCTGCCTTTACTGGCTGTTGTCATTGTTCCAAGCTATCTCTGTGGGCTACAGCTCCCCCTCCCTAAGTTATGGAGCAAATGGGGAAAGAAGTGTTCTGTAGTCTTGTCCTGGGTTGGCAATGCTGCTCCTGCATGCTATATATGCAGTACATTGATTGTTGTTAACCTAGGCCAGGAAGTGTGTTATTCACAGGGACTACCAGGTGAAAATAAAGGAAAGAAGTCTGGAAAAAATGAAACTTAGGCAGGTACCACATTTTAAGATTAGTACGCTGCAATAATTACAGTTTTGTTTTTGGGTTTGTTCTTTAAAGACACAAACAGTCAATCATTGCTTACACTAAATGCCGAAATTGAAATACAAAATATGAAAATTTGTATGTATTGAAAATACCGTGTAGTATTAAAACCCAACTCCAGCCAACTCTAAGGGATAAAACCCTTTTTCTCTATCCTCACCTACTGTCTGAACAGGAAGTGATGGGAAATCTGCCCAGTGGGGGTGCAACAAAACATGTTTTTTTTTAAACTGAACGCTGGGCAAAGAAATGTTCATTTAAATATATTCCACGAAAGCCACAAAGGATATAAATCCGGTTTGTGTGCTCCAAATACCTTTCAAATACAGTTATTATCTTGTAAATGTAGTGGTGACATCAAGTCTGTGCAGAGAGCAGATCTGTGGGAAGGACCCAACAAGTTCATTGACCACAGGCTGCCTTCAGAATACTACAGGAGGGGGTGGATACAAGACCAATCCTCTGTGCAGAAGGAGAGAGAGCAGCAGTGACTGGTCTTTATTACAGTAAGCTCCTGCACAAAGGCAAAGTTTCACAATGGATTAATGCACAGGAATACATAGGAATCCTAAAAATAGGGATGCACTGATACCGGCTTTTCGGTATCGAGTACAGTACCAATATTTTTTCCCGGTACTCGCTGATCCCGAATACCAATACTGGAAGTTCCATTAAGGAAGCCAGGAGGCGTGTAATGACTTACTACCTGGCTTCTAGCCAATCAGGAAGCTGGAGGTCCGGTAATTACTCGCAGCCTGGCTTCCTGATTGGCCAGCTTCCCAACCAATCAGGAAGCAGGCATGAAGCAATTACATGCTGCCCAGCTTCCTGATTGGCCGGGAAGCCAGCTCCATGCTCCCTGGTGACGAGGAAGCATGGAGCCGGCTTACCAGCCAATCAGGAAGCTGGGCAGCATGTAATGACTTGCTTCCTGATACCGGAAGTTCCAGTGTCGGGCTAGGCATCAGGAACATTTGGCCGAGTAAGAGTACTCACCCAAATACTTGGTATCAGCACTGATACTAATACTAGTATAGGTATCGGTGCATCCCTACTTAAAAATGCACCCAAGTATCTCGACTTTTAACAAAAAGGTATTTTATTTGTGTATCACTCATCTGTAGATCCTCAAATCATCTCCGAATTGGTGCTGACACTGTCCTTCCTTCTGGAGGGTGGCTACTTTTGTTCCCCATGGTCCCTGTGTGTGTTGTAAAGTAGCCACCGCTCCAAGCTCACTCCTGTGATAGACTGCAATCTCAATACAAATTATTTCACTAAATGTGAGATTGTAGTCCATAAGATACATTCTTGTTAATAGGGTACTTGAATGCATTTTTAGGATTTTTAGTGTCACTTTAGGTAAACCAATGTAGCTCACAGTTCTTTATAGTTGACTGTCAAAGCCACACAAGTTTACTGTGCAAACAACATTAAAGTGTATGTATAGCCAACACATTTGTTTTCAGTTTTGAATAGTGTAATTGTCAGTTTTGAATTGTATAATTACACATGCTCAGTTTTGAATAGAGTTGGGAAGGGTTAAAACCCTTATTTTTTGCGATCTGTGTCCCACTGTCCTGGGGACGAAACTGGAAATGAGAGGTAAACTCCCCAAAGAGAGGGGAATAGTCATCTTAGACCGTTGTCACTGGAACATTTGTCCCTATTGGATGATCTACCACCACCTCTCTGTTGACAACCCTAACATTTAGGATTTCCCTTTACCCTCTATTGACAATAGTCATCTGAACCAATAGAGACACAGATAGCAATAAAAACTTGACAAAGAGACTAACTCTCCCCACATTTTCTAAATGAAAAAAAGTTTTGCCATGGCATACAGCTTGACCTCCAGATAGTGAATAATAAGCACACATCATGAGAGTTTACACCAGACTCTGAACCAAGGTGGGTAATCGTATCTATTAACCCCTTCATGACTGAGCTTGTTTTTGGTTTCTGTTCGTAAATGACTGACACACTTTTGACATTTTTGCTGTGTGATTCTTCCACGTCAGTAATATACTTTCTTACAAAGTGCACCCACACATATTATATATTGTTTTTTAGAGGACAGATAGGGCTATATATTTATATCACATATGTGTGTCTAACGCCTCACTTAGGACAAATACAAATTAAAAAAAGAGGAAAAAACGTAAAAAAAAACTTTTTTTCCCAGTTTTGATTTGTAGTATTTTTTTTTAACAAAACCAGCACAGCTAAAAAAAAATGCAATACATACATTCATTTATTTGTCCCTTATTTTTAATTTTTTTACACTTTTCACTATTTTTTTTAATTTATTTACACTTTTCACTTTTTTTATACTGACAAATTTTATTTATTTAATTATATCAGGCAGTCATTGTGAATTAATCTCACTATTACTGCTTGATAAATTAATACATTTTTTTTTTTTTTCAGGCTGCTTCAAACTTCAGAACAGCCGATAATAAGTTAGTGACACTGATCCTGCAGCAGTTCAGGATTCAGCTGTCAGTGAATGTTTCAGAAAACTTAAACATTCTACTTTCAAGAATAGATACATTATGTGTCTAATACATAACATTTTGTATCTATTCTTGAAAGTCAAAAGATAAAAAAAAAAAAAGCCAGTATAGCTTGAGAGAGATATCTCTCGATCTATACGAGCTGTCAGAATGCCGGCAAAAGCCGACATGTGTGTCTGCTTTGCTGTGACTCTCAGACACCCGATATTAAGGTATCGGGTGTCTGAAAAAGGTTAACCCTTTCAGTAATGGATCTCTAGATAGTTAGACATCTATTACTGAAAGGTAACCGCTGATTCTCAGCGGTTAGCAGCCTTCTAGTGCAGCAAATAACTCGTCACGTACAGTGTACGTGACGAGTCATTTGGTCCCTTTGTGGCTGGACGTACAGTGTACGTCTCCCGTCACGAAGGGGTTAAAGGATGGACACCCTTACTATTATAGGAATAATAGAAAATTCTATATGAAGGAATAAATAGTGTCACTTAATTTGTTTTGAGTAGGCATTGTCTCCCCCTGACACTAGCTCTACATATCATCCTACATCCTTAATGTTTCATGTCTGGGAGAATTATTAAGATGCCTGGGCATTTGCCATGTAAAGGGGACCTGAGCTGAAGATGTGCTGATGAAAGTGGCAAAGGGGATATTGGTGCAGCAAAATAAAGGCTTCAACTTAAAAAACAAAAATACAGAACAGTAAGCAATATCATGGTCACAACCCTGAGACCCAGGGGCACATGGCATGGGTATGTGTACCGAGCAACATTCTTGTATTTGCATGAACCCCTGCCCCCAAGAAGGTCTTTAACATAGGCAGAAACTGTAGGGCCAAGTAGGAAGGTTGCCAGTTAACTTGTCATTGTTTTCTGGAGTGAAGGATGAAAGTGGAGGATAACCATGGAAACATGGGACAACATAGAAACTGAACAGATAAAGTACTAGGAGGAAATCAAACCCAGGACACCAAGAATACATGGCAAGGGTGCTAACCACTTAGCTGCCATGCTACAGAGAATGTTTGGAAATAATAAAATATATAGTCTTTCTCGTTTAATGAGCATACACTTAAATATATATAATAAATTTAGAACTAATGAGAAATTATAGGAGAAAAGTGACATCTAAATCGACCAGGTGCATTGGCTTCATTAACATGCCTGAGCTGAACACTGCTACCCTGAAATCAGCAGCGAAAAGGAGTCTGGATTTAATTAGACCTCCCATGTCTCTATACACTAATCATGCAGCAATACATTCAATTTTACACCAGCATATAGTGAAAGCAAGCACATTCAGTATTCTTTGGTGCATTAGTCATTTTGCTAAATACAGTAATGTTGCTATAAACAGACACTCAAAGGCTGAAGGTACCCACAGAAAGAATATTTGGCTCTGGGTTGCTGCTGGTTCCGTCTGTTTTTTTGTGTGTTTTTTATGCTATTGTTTACTGCTTTGGATATGTCTGTTCCACCCTTTATTGCAAGATGGCACATAACAGCATGGTAATATAATATTTGATCGTTCCACAAATGATTATTTGCACATCAGGTCATGTCTGCACATCCTACTGCCATTATGTCTATAGCTAGCTTAAAGCCTGCTAAAGTTGCTAAATGCAGATCCTGCAGCCCTTTATAGTAGCCCACCATCTCGTCATCATAAATGGCAGCTGGGATCTTTCCACATCACACCCAGCCCTCATTCTACAGATACCTTTGGCTCAGACTCTGCTTAGAATTCCTCTGGAGTACTTGCTGGGTCCCACTCTTTCTTCCATACTGCAGAATTCATCATTCCCTTTATCAGCTCAGGTGCCCTGTCCACTTTCTGGGGTGTGGTCAAATATGAATGCTGATTGGTACAGCTTCCTATTTAAAACAGAACTTTAACAGTTTGAAGTAGAGATCTCCCTGTGCTGCCATTTTAGATTTCTTTAGATTATTTCCTGATATCGCCTAGCTCAATAATGACTTCAGCAGTTTAGAGTCAGCTAATGCAGAGGTTGAGATGGCAAAGGACTCCTGAAATATCTTAGATTCTCAATCTCTGCTTTAGCCAAGCAAGCATTACAAATCCATTCCTGACCTATAAAAGATAATCGGAATTGAAACATGGGGACTATAGTTACCATACTAAGAACATCTTCACCTTTGGTGAAGTTCTCCTTTAATTAATGCCCCCTACCACCGCTGATTGCAGCACACTCGATAACATACTTACCTTCAGCCCCAATCTAGTGAGATTCACTGCCCTGGGCCTTACAGCCATCTAGCAATATTTGCTGTGTGGCCCTGCCTATCACTACACATCCTCTGCAAAGTAAACCTCTGGCCAGCTCATCTTTACATTGCATGGCACGGCCCCATTTATTCCTATGGGATGGCTGTGTTCATTATGCCTTTATACAGAGTATGGCCATCCCATAGAAAGGAATTGGGCTGTGATGCACGCGCCTGTAACATGACGGTTGCCTGTTTTTTTGGATTGACTTTAGTTGCTGACCTTGTTTGTCCTTACTTAGCTAGTACTCCATCTACCCTGATGGAGTTTTCAAAACTATATATTTGTCCCTTGTTCTGGTTTGCCATTTTGCCCAGGTTACCCCAGTAATTGCCTTTAGCAACACGACCTGACTATGCTTCTGGCTCATTCTTTCTTTGGCACGTGACAAAAAAAGATGAAAGATGAAAAAAGGGAGCTTGACCAGTCAGGACTGATGAATGGATGTGCTCAGCCTCAGTTCTCAGATGGACAGGCCCCCACCGGAGGAGCCAAGGACTAGCAATATCCAGGAAGAGCACCAGAGTAATCCCAAGCATAGAGCCAAGACAGTAACATGAGCAGGTTAAACAAGCAGGAGCAGGTTAAAGACTAAACTGTACTTCAGATGGCCAAGCAGAATGCAGAGGACTACTGTGCACCTGGGCAAAAGTGCATATGCAGCTACTTATATGACTCAGTACTTTATTCTGGAAATGTGCCCCTCTACACAAAAAGCTATTTTATACAAGTCCTTCAATGGCATGGTGTCATCGTTAGTACCAATCTGTAAGCATGGCAGTGTTTTCTGTTGTCATTCTGATTTCCACCCTCATTTTTACTGGTCACTTGGTCCCTTGCCAAATGGGCTTTCCTGTGTTTTTGGACCTGTGGTTCAGAAAAAGAAAATAGATTGTAAGCTACAGTTGGACAGAGAGTGATATTTTATTATACAGTGCCATTATAAATATATTGAAAAACACCTAAATAAATTTAAATATGTTTACACTTGAAATTAAAGTTCATAAACGACCTCTAAGCACACATTTTTTTATTATTGCTATGTGTTTTAACAGAAAACTTTACTACACAAGAGCCCGGATTGTCTTAAAAAGAGGATACAAAAAAATGTAAAATAAAGTTAATCTACGATTTTATTTTTTCATACACGAAAGTAAATGAAATCAGTTGATCATTTTACAGACAAGGTAAACACCCTGGTTTAGGGCACATTCCACCACCAGCTGCAATTGTTCATAACATTCTTGACAGTAGAGGTGTATCTCACATTCTCATGTCCTTCTCATATAAACAATGTCTATTTTAAATGGATTTCCAAATTAAACTTAAAACGGGATGCAGGTAAATTGTTGATTAAACAGGCAAAAGATAATGGCAGGATATATATTTTACCCCAAATAACTCAGTTTCACATCTTTTAGATCTTCCCGACATTATCAGCTCTCTGATCTTTAGCTTTCCATTAAAGTGATCTTAACATGGTCATTTGATCATTTCAGGAAAATAGCTTCTGATCCAGTGGCATACAATTAAAGCTAAGCTACATGTTAAACAGTAAAATGTATTTGCAGAACAGACTCTTGAACATAAGATAGCCTTTTTTAAATTGCTTATTTAAAATGCTAATGTT
This sequence comes from Nanorana parkeri, assembly GCF_000935625.1. Classification (NCBI taxonomy): domain Eukaryota; kingdom Metazoa; phylum Chordata; class Amphibia; order Anura; family Dicroglossidae; genus Nanorana; species Nanorana parkeri. Next base: position 275,486 of record NW_017307994.1, read on the forward strand.
TATATAACCGTGTGGGATGCACACTGGGTTTGCTTCAATTTGAATTTGGAATTTATTGGGGGTGCTCAGACTACATGACGGAGTACTGTAACTGGCTCACCCATTCTTTACTGTGCACAGTTCCCTACTGATCTCTTTGTAAATTGAAACCAAACAGCTTAAATCAGATTTTAGTCCGATCAGTACAGTGTCCTGATGTTATCAATATAATAGCTATGATTAGTGGTTGATTGGCAAGCGAGCCAATGATTTTCAAGAGGTGCACCACACTGCTTTGTATTATAGAGAATTAGTGCCTCAGGAAGTTAAAGTCCTAAGGTTGAAAGCCAACTCGCTATACCTTTTTACTAAACATCTGGTAAGTATAATGCAGGTAAAATGTGCAA